>NC_133537.1:94988665-95256165 GCF_048544455.1 Silene latifolia | reverse complement strand
ATGTGGAAAAGGAAATGATCTTGCCGCCGAGACCAGGGTTGGGAGTGCTTAGGTTGTTTTTGATTGCCCCCGGCCGGTCTTTTAGCTTGGTTGATCATGTGGCGGCGGAGTGCGGATACCTAGGAATTTGTTGAGGAAGATGAATGGGCGAAGAGAGGTGAAGGGGCGTGTTGAAGACGCTTGATCACCGTTGCATTGATTGACGTTTGATCGCTTGATTGCGACGATTGACTTTCCATGGTTGCATGTCGACACGTGTCTCGTTAGGGCCGATTGGCGCGCTTCATGGGTCATTTCTCTGATTGGCCCTTCTTCATGGGCTTTTCCCTATAAATAGGGCAGTTATTCCGTGAAATTGGCCACCAATTTCATTCACCAAAATTTTCTTCTCTCTAAACTTTCAAAGGCTTCTTTGTCTTCTAATTTCCGAGTTGTTACTCCGTGAGTGTTTTTCTTCAAGGTAAACAAACAAATTTCCTCACTTCTCATTTTGTTAAGTAGTCATTGCTATCATGTCTTCTGCTGACGCCGGGGCTAGTACTTCTGCGCCGGGGGGTTCCCACAGACGGCGCCAATTGTTCCGGGTGTAATTCCAGAGCAAGTATTGTTACCACCCGTGGCTTGTACAATGATGTCTTGAGTTGGATTCCTCGTCTCTATCGTTCCTCTCGGCCTCTCCGCAACAATGAACGGCGAGGGCTTGGCTTTGTGCCAAGCGTACTCACTCCGACGCTCAAGTCAGTAAACTTAGAGGGATAAGTTGTTATTACTTGGCTAAGGATGTATTGTAGAGAGATAAGGAAGATATTACCAGATGAATAGTGATTCTTAAGTTAATTTATGGATCCTCTCCTCAATGAAGGTTGAGGAGTATTTATAGGCTTTCACCTTTTGTCACGTAGTGGCCAAGTGGCTAGCAGGTGGAAAGACCGTTCTACCCTCGGCCGATGGACCCGTGGCAGGCCGGCCGAGGGTCTTGGATATGAGTACGCGGATATGTGTCCCTACTGGTGGTGGTTGACAAAAAGCCGAGACCCCAGGTGACAGGCCGATGGGTTGCATCGGCTAGACTGTCTAAGTCGTTGACTTTGCAGTGGATATCCTTGACCTTGCTCAATATGTTGACTTGGTCAGCGGTGCAGAATATGCCCCATCAATTATTATTATTATTATTATTATTATTATTATTATTATTATTATTATTATTATTATTATTATTATTATTATTATTATTATTATTATTATTATTATTATTATTATTATTATTATTATTATTATTATTATTATTATTATTATTATTATTATTATTATTATTATTATTATTATTATTATTATTATTATTATTATTATTATTATTATTATTATTTTTACTGCTCTCCCCAAGCTTCCATAGCTTGAGGAAGGGGTCGCCCGCCTAAAGGAAGACCACCAAACGACTCCTCTACTCCTTCCGCATCTTCTGACACCACTTCTTTCCAAAATTATGATGTTGACAATCAAATAGAGGAAACCCAGCTCTCTTCACTGAGGCAACCGATTTTACTGAATACTTTAATTGTGGATGTTGTTCATTCTGCTGGTATACACTCTAACTCTGTGTTTAATGCTTCTATTCCTGTTCTTAGTACTTCCTCTTCTCCAATTATACCGATTTCGACTGAATTGTTGAGTAGTGGTACTCCCCTTGCCTCTGTGCAAACTGTGTTTCTCCTACTGCAATTCCTGTACCTCTTGCTTCTTCTGAGAAAGTGAGTGATGCAGAGATTGCACCAAAATGGTCTGATGTTGCTAAGCCAAAAGCTCAACTTGGTATGCGCCTCTATTACCATAAACAAAGTAAAACAACTTCTGAAATTAATGTTGAACTTGATGATATTGCTGATGAATTGAAGTTATGGAAGTTCACTCTTATGAGTCACTTGTTGGGATGAAAACCAACCTTAAAACATGTATCTGAGTATGTTAGTAAAAACTGGAGCCATATTGCCTCTCCTGTGGTACAATACTTTAGGAAGGGTTGGTTTAGCTTCAGGTTTACCAGTGAAGAGGACATGAACAATGTTCTTAAGAAGGGTCCTTGGAAAATGGGGTTATACTCCCTAATTCTAAAACAATGGCATCCTAGTTTTTGCTTTGAAATGGAGAAAGTCTCTGTTGTTCCCATCTGGGTTTTATTCCCAGGTCTTGATCCATATCTCTGGTCCAGTGCTGTGTTGAGTAAGATGTCAAGCAAGATTGGTAGACCTATGTTTGCTGATATCGCAACCACTAATAAGGATAAACTATCCTTTGCTAGGGTCATGATTGAGGTGGACATCTCTACTAATCCTCCCCTTGAAATCTCTCTTAATACCCCCTTTGGTCCTTATACTTAAAGAGTGGAGTATGAGTGGATTCCCCACTATTGCTCTAGTTGTGGGAAAATGGGTCATCTCCAGCAATCCTGTAAGAAAAATAAAACTGCGGTCACTACTGCCCAACAAAAGGTGGGGGTCAAATATATTCAGAAGAATACTCCTTGTGTGCTAGGTGGTACCTCAGCTCCAGCTGTGGTTGCTTCTGAATCTGTGCCTATTGAGAGGAGCTCAGAGTGCTTGCTAGGCTCTTCTAATATGGTTGATGATTCAGGATCCTCCTCACTGAATGCTAAAATGCATCAAGAATGCACCAAGAAGGACCAGTTGTCTCAACCTCAAATAGCCTTGAAGAGAGGTTGTTCAACTGAGTCAAATTGTGTTGTCACTGTTTCTTCTCAGAATGCCTTCAGTCCCTTGGCTACTCTAGAGGAAGGGGAAATAATCCCAGATTTGGACTTTGATAAGATCATGAAGGGCCCTAAGGAACATCTCCCTTGTGTGCTAGGTGGTACCTCAGCACCAGTAGTTGATGATCCTCAACTTGTGCTAATTGATGGGGCCTCAGTACTAGGTTCCTCCACTATGGCTACTGAGTTGGGATCTCCACTACTGGCTGCTGAAATGCATCAAGAATGCACCAAGAAGGACCAGTTCAGTCAGCCTCAAATAGCCTTGAATAGAGGCTGCTCAACTACGTCAGAGCATAACATCTTTGTTCCTATCAATAATGCCTTTACTCTATTGGCTACTCCAGATGTGTTGGACTCTGAACTGCAGCATCGGGGCACTAACCTAGTAGGGGATCCACCTGATATGACTTCTAAATGATAATTGCCACTTGGAATATCAGAGGCTTTAACAAGCCTATCAAGCATAGTGAGATTAATCTCTTTCTCAAAGAAAATAAAGTGGATGTTTTAGGGCTTCTTGAAACTAGGATGAAAAATAATAAAGCTAAGGCTATCATTAGATCTAAATTGATCAAAAGGTATAATGTTTTCTATAACTACAATAAGTACTATAATGGTAGAATATGGGTGTTCTGGAACCCAGTTACTACCAAAGTGGATATTCTGCAGGAGACTGCTCAGGTGGTCTATTGCAGAGTGAAACACCTCCTTACTGGCAAGGAGCTCTTTCTATCTGTGGTCTATGGTAGTAACTGTTTGGGCAGGTTTTTCACTGATCTAGGATATCCTGCCAGGGATTTATAAGTAGGGTGATCAAACTCAAACAACTCACCTGACTAGTATTATAAAATGAAATAACAATTAATAAATAAAGACACAAAGATTTTATACGTGGAAAAACCCTGGGAATAAGGGAAAAAAACCACGGGCACCAAGCCAGGAGTGATTGTTACTATGATTTTAGGTAGCCTGACAGAGTATTGTTATATCAGGCATGACAGGCGAATATATTGCTTAAGAACACAAAAGTGTAAGTAGGAATAAGGGTGTATCGAATGATCCTTCTGATTTTGTCTTCTCTTCTATTTATACTTGATTTCTCCATCTTTTTCTATGCCGTTTAGGGTTTCCTGGTAAATAGGGAATGTGCCCTATTTACCCGGAGGTGGTTGCCATCTCTTCAACCGTTGCCTTTGACTATCTTTCATATCTTTTCTTCTTGAATTAGTCTTCCTTGTTTGTAGGGGACATATGTTAATTGCCTGGTCTTTGCCTGTTGTGCCTAAGTTATTTTCCTCCCAGGTTGCTTTGGTTGATTATCGCCTGTCTTGTATCTGTTGGAATATGTGTCCTCCGACAATAATGCGATCACAACTATTGATCATGATGATCACATGTTTAAGTCTCATTTTAAAGAATACAATTGGGAAGTATTTTTACTGTCAACTGATCCACACATATCGGTAATGATTGGCTGACTAGAGTTTGACATTACTGTCGTGCGACGGTGGTGATCAGTTGATCCCCTAGGTCATACCTAAAGGATAATACTCTTAATTGATCATTTAATTAATCGTATAACGTTACGAGTTAATTAAATTACTTGAAAATTGACGGACGATTTTGGAAGTAAAATTTACGTATCTCATTATAATCTGATTAAATAAGATACGGTCTAAGTAATCGAATTGTTTTATTACTTGGATGAAATTATTGTTTAAGGAAACAATTGAAATTGAATGAATAAATTATTATAAATACAAGATGTTGTGATTTATAATTGGTAAATTATTTTGGTACAAGTAATTGTGAATTACTAAGTCAATTTTGTATATGGCGTATTTTATTAATGCGTTGATTTTTAATATATTAAAAATACATAACAATTTTACATGACATGTAACATGTGACAAATTGACAAATTGACAAAGATAAAATGGAATCCATTTTATCTCTATTTGGACCGAAATATTGGGTGGTATTAACACATATATTATGTTGATTGAGTTAGTGGTAAGCATAATGATGTTAGCCTAATATTAGCCATGCATACCTACACAATCTTGTGAAGACCACATTGTGCATGCATTGGCCACTCTCTCCCTCCCATACCCGGTTTTTCCACCCTCCATGCAAAGAGTTTTTGTTTTATTTTTGCATATAGACTACTCTTGGAAAATGATTATTCATTCACTCATTTTTGCATCTAAAAACAAGAGTTTTAGAGATATAAAATCTTCCTCTATTCTTCCTCCTCTTAACCGAAATAAGAGAACATAAATAGAGATTTTTGGGTCAATTTTATTTAAAGATTAATGTTATTATAGTATTAATAATATTAATTTTATTAAGAGTATATCTTGGGTATTATTCCTTGGGAGGGATACTATACTTGTATCCTTTGTTCATCCATTTAAGGAGAGCTCAAGAAAAAGAGAGTAGGAGAACTCTCTTGTACCCTTTGATCCGAAAATCAATGTAAGAATGAAGATTTCTTCCTTATTTTACTTGTTGTTTGCATGCATAAGATCACCATTTAATTTTATGACTAAATTAACATAAAACATATATGAATATGTTGAGTTTATAGATCTAGATTATTAAGGAATTAATTATGAATTTTACTATAGATCTAGATTATTAAGGAATCTAGATTATTATAGATCTTAGGTTCCAACCTCACTGGTCTTGCATCATTTGTATTTTTATTGAATTAATTATGAATTTTATAGTGAGACTGAACTGTTCTGTAAAACGGTAGAATTAGAGATTTAGCTTTGAAGTTGTCAAAAGGATTAGGACGTGATGGGCATAGGATAAATGCATGATTAGTTGGTTGGTTATGCATTAATTGTATATAATTATGTTATGTAGGTTATGGATTTGTAAACCATCGATTTGATTGCTTATGTGACTCGAAGATTTGCTATCAGGTAGGAATTTCCTACTCAACACGGGTTTTATTGGTAAGTGAATGTATATTTAATTGTGACGGTTGATGAGATTAAGGTTAATATTGTGATTTCTTATTGGAGATAGAGTATTTGTTTATGCTAAGATTTTGGCTGAGCTACATAACGAGATTGTTATTGAGTATTTGATGTTGGTTATATTTGGTATGGAGAGTCGATTATTCAGATTGAGCATAACACGGAGGGTGTTCTTGCGCGATTGTGCATAGCGAGTGATCGTTATTCTTTGGGATGTGCATAGTAAGTAAGTAATTACTACGCCAGAGATAGTTGTGCATAGTAAGTAATTACTACTGCCAGGTGAGCATGGTATGCAAGTACTACTGCCAGTTGAGCATAGCACGGTGTTAAGGGGGTTGTGCTACTGCCAGTGACAAGTGACTTGTACGGATGAAATGATGAGAATTTGAAGGGTGTCTATTTTGGTTGGATTGTTATTATTGTTTGGTTTATTCCTACTCAACCTCGTGGTTGACAGTGTATTCGGGAACACCTGTGATGAACCGTAACTGGGGAGCAGATTTGACAGGTACTAAAGATTAGCTGATTTGGAAGCTTATAGGAATGCGTGAGGACTTGGCCAGTCTACGTAGAAGTCTAGACCACATAGTTTATTATTTACTTTATTTATTTCCGCTGCGAGTTGTAATTTATTTTATATCAAGTTATTTATTAGGTTAATTTATAATAAACATTTAATCGCTAAATTTTATCTAATGTACTTTGGTTTGTTGTACTTTGTTATTCCAGATGGTAACACTCTCATTTACTTGGGAGGCCTAGCTAAAGGCTCCTGAATAAAAGGGGGTGTTACAAAGTGGTATCAGAGCGAACGATCCTCAGGCCTAAATCAATGAATAATAATGAACTTAGGATGTGTCTAATAAAATGAACCCCGGGTAGAAACTGTTAGGAGCCCCTCTTAGTGCGGTTAAGAAGGATCCCTTAATTCGTACCATGGCCCTCTCAGTTTTGAACCGGACACCTTGGGGAAGGATAACGAGAGATGAGTAAATTAAAAGAATGTTGATTAAATATGGGTCTATAGATGTTTTAAGTTAGGAATTTTTTCTAAGCTTATTGCAGGATGCGGAGTTGAGGTAAGTATAATGTGTGACCTTGAAAAGGTGGCCTAGGGCCGTGTGATATATGATTATGGTGTGAATTTTTCATAGTCTGATTAGTGTATGAATCATCTTAAGGATGTTTTGGTTTGAATTAAAGTTATATATTTATAGAAACATGTTAGTATAATTCATTGGATGCCATGGATGTTGGATGCTTATAATGTGTGAAAGTAGATAATAATTCATGTCTAGTGATATGCAGACTGTGATACCCTGAAACCATGTGTAGTTGTAGTTAATTTGCTATAATGTGATAATTTTCATGATTTGTGGAAATAGAAATCACGGTTAGGCCGTGAGTTTGTGTTTAGGTCGTCTATCGCCGAGATTTATGGTAAAATAATTTACAGTTGTAGAGGACGAGTATTTCCTTTATTTTAGCGAGTAATCTTATACCTTAAGGATTGAATTAATGAGTTGTGAAGTGAGATTGAGGATTAGTGCGATAAAAGGTAAGTCATGAGATATAATGATGGTTATTGCCATGAGGTTTTCGTTTTAGTTATTTATTAGCTTGATATATGGCCAGTTAGTGAGATGGATACAGTAAATGTAAGGAAAAGGGTTTAAGAGAGTTAAATGTGGTAAGAGGGAATATGCCATAAATGAGTGGAAGGGAATTGTACTTAATAAGCTTAGTTTGTTTTAATTTATGCCGGAGTATGGAATTTTGGATGGTTGGTATTTGTTATTTGGTTGTCTTTAGTGGATAATGTTAAAGCGTGGTGAATTTTGTTGTCGCATTTGGATGGACATGTGAATATGGTATAGAGTATTTGTGAAGTTGGTATTTGAGTGTGTGGGGAGAGAATATTGGATAGGATCATATAATCTGTTGGAATATGTGAAGGATATAAAACTTTGGGGTAGTATATGTAAGTGGGGTAAGTAGAGTAGGTTGTGGGTTATAGGAAGTATGCCTGAACTTCGAGGACGAAGTTCCTTTTAAGAAGGGTAGAACGTAATACCTCGGTACTTCGTAACATTTTGTTGATAAAAGTGATCATCTGTTGAGTTATTGTTATTATTTAAGTTCGTGTATAATGGTTATTTGGGGTGAACTTCAGGACAAAGTTCTTTTTAAGGAGGGAAGACTGTGATACCTCGTATTTTAATGCGTGGTCAATAATTGTCAACGGTGAAAATGTGAAATGTGTTTATAAATTATATTTATTAAAATTATGAGATTAGATTGTGAGACGGGAATAAATAATAAAATATAAAGTGAGTCGGGAATAGCCTATGATAGAAGTGTAAATGGGTATTAACAAGGGAGGTGTTTTCTAGTAAGGTAGTATATAATAATAATAAATAATAATAATAGTAATAGTAATAGTAGTAGTAGTAGTAGTAGTAGTAGTAGTAGTAGTAGTAGTAGTAGTAGTAGTAATAGTAGTAGTAGTATTAGGGTTTTTCTAAAATATGCCCTAAGGGCACATGTTAATAATTTTAATATGGTAATATTGACAACATATTATCATGAGATATTCAAGTATAAACTCATTGTCACCATAGTTAGTGAGAATATATTGTTAATCTTACCATATTAAGGTTATTAACATGTTCCCTTAAGGCACATTTTAGAAAAACCCTTATTATTATTATTATTATTATTATTATTATTATTATTATTATTATTATTATTATTATTATTATTATTATTATTATTAGTATTATTATTATTATTAGTATTAGTATTATTATTATTATTATTATTATTATTATTATTATTATTATTATTATTATTATTATTATTATTATTATTATTATTATTATTATTATTATTATTATTATTATTATTATGTTATTTGCCTTATTATTATAAACTACCTTACTAGAAAACACCTCCCTTATTAATACCCATTTACACTTCTATCATAGGCTATTCCCGACTCACTTTATATTTTATTATTTATTCCTGTCTCACAATCTAATCTCATAATTTTAATAAATTTAATTTATAAATACATTTCACATTTTCACCGTTGGCTATTATTGACCACGCCTTAAAATACGGGGTATCACACTCAAGCTCACATCTATCTCACTCAACTTTCCCATTAACATCAAATTTCATGGAAGTTGGGTTCATTGGTACACCAGAAGAGTAAGATAATGGGGTCCAAACATTGGTCTCACAATCAAAAATGTACTCCCCATCATCATCACTCTCTTCATCTATCACTCCATCTTCCAGAGGAGGGGCAAATTTATTCACATAGTAGGTAAGGTTATAGAAAGGTGTCTCATCCTCACAAATCTCATTTTCACCATAGTTTTCCTCAATGAATTTATGAAATGTGGTTTTTATCGCTTCCAACACACCAACACACCTTCCTTGGCACTTTCAAATATGTCATACACAATTTGTTTAAGACATTCGGTGGCCATGAACTCAACAAATTCCCAAAACTCCTCACAACTCATCTCACATATCCTACCACCACTCAAGTGAAATGCAACGTTGTGGGTTTCAAGGTTCATGCCATCACAAACAACAGGACATGCTTCCCAATTTGAAAGAGTAAAACCATGATGCCAAGCATAAGTCATATAATCTTCAAATCTTGCAATATACTTATCAAATGACTCATTTTCAAATTGCCAAAAAGTGAAAGTAGACATGTTGAACATATGAAATAAAGCAAGTACAAGAAATAAAATTCTCAAGGGACCAAGATCCCTCAAGAAGACAAGAAGAAGCACAACTAAGACTAGACAATGCAAAAGAACGATTCAAATACACAACACCTGTAGGATTCATTAATCTCTTATTAGTGACAACTAATAACTTAAGTAATTTAGTTTAGTCATAAAACTAATTTAGATCTTATGCATGCAAAAACAAATGAATAAAAGTGAAGAATCTATTATTCTTACAATGGAGGCCGAATAGGATATACTAATTGGACTCCTTCCAATTAGTATTCTTAAGTAAAAATCCAAATGCTCCAAGTGAAAAACCCTAGATCCAATAGTAGGATCTACTCCTTAAGGGATTGTACCAAGGTAATCCCTCTTAAAACATAAATTAATTTTGTTACTAGAAATTAGTAGATGTTCCTTAAAAATACTAATATTATTGTTTACTACTACTAGTAAAGATGAGATAATATTAGAGAATTTTGTGAGTTAGTTGTCTAGTGTGTTCGTCAATAAAAACTAGAGAGAATGTGTATAATTATCAATATAATTCTATATAATGAATGAATTAATTAAAGAGAGAAAAACTTCTCTTATTGTTGCATGGGGTGGCCGGGTACATCCAAGGGAAGGGTGCCCAATACCTTTGCAAGTTTTTCTTCTCAAGATACTTAGCCTTGCATGCCTACATTAGTAGGGTATAATTGTGTTTGTTAATTAAATAATCAAGACACAACCAACCTCCCACACCCCTTAATTACACGGCACCCTTTAGATAAAAAGGGTCTATTTTAAGTTTGTCAGAATGTTAAATTGTGTAGTGTGACATATTGGACATGTTACTAGACATGTTGTTTAATAATGCATTTTTAACCTATTAAAATCATTATTTAAACAAAATAAATCACGTACAAACATTAACTAGTAATTCACAATTACACTTAAAATGGGTCATTGAATTATAAATCACAACATCTTGTATTTATAATAAACCATTCATTCTTATTTTAATTGTTTCATAAACAATAAACAAACCTAAGTAATAAAACTATTTAATTACTCAGTACGAATCTTATTTAATCAGATTATAATAAGATACGTATTCTCACTCACAAAATCATTTGTTCAATTTTAAGGAATTAATTAACTTGTATCAATATACAATTAATTAATTAATCAATAAAGATTGTTACCCTAGAGGTATGACCTTAAGGGATCAACTGATCACCACCGTCATACGACAGTAATGTCAAACTCTAGTCAGCCAACCATTACCGATTAATGTGGATCAGTTGACAATAAAATGTTACTTTCCCTCATATATTCTTATCATGAGATTTAAACATGTGATCACATTATTGTCGATGACACATACTCCAACAATCTCCCACTTGTCCGAGACAAGTGTGCGTCACCAATTCTCTTGTCCTATTACTATCTCCCACTCAATGCAAGGTGTCTTGCAGGTCGTACTTAAATTTGATCATATCATGAGTGGTTTCCTCGATCTGGAGAATAACTGTCTGACCGGAATTATCTATCGTAGATACCTTCCGAGCGTGGCCACGCATTTCCAGTTCATTTCTCCTCGAGTTGCCTTGAGATATAAGATAACCCTGACAAGGGGTGGACAATTCCTATTGCACTTTTCCCTTCGCATAGCCACAACTTATTATAACCCAAAATGTGCCCATTTGACCCCAATTACGCAGGTCATTGAACACAAATCAAAGTCACTTTGAAGTTGTGCCATCTTAGGCGAATAGTCTTTAGTCAAAGAATTGACTCATAAAAATACTATAGTAGCTCTCGCCATGACCAGGCTATAAAATTTTCCAGAACTCTATAAACGGTCATAAGCCTGACAGAGTGTCCCATACAGTCTGGCTATGTGATCGACTAGTCATCTCTCATGACTCTATGACACTTGAACTTGCCATCAATCGCATCACACTCTAGTTACTTCGAGATGTCACCTCATGTAAGTAACTATGGGCGATTACTATGTCAATCTAGTTCACTTTAACGGGGTTCAATATTGTCTCAACAACCCATTTGGATATGACAAAGTAATAAAAATTTAAAAGACAAATGCGATTATCATATATGAGCAAATAAAACAATATTTTATTTCATATCAAATAATCTAGTACAAATTTGGCATACGTTTAAGCCCCATGGAAACAACATGTCTATCGTGTTTAGCCTGCGATAAAGGCTTGGTGAGCGGATCAGCTAAGTTATCATCCGTCCCAACCTTACAAATCGCAATTTCCTTTCTTTCAATAAAATCTCTAATAATATGAAATTTTCTGAGTACATGTCTAGATCTATTACTAGACTTTGGCTCTCTAGCTTGGAAGATGGTCTCATTGTTGTCACAATAGAGAGTAATGAGATCTTTGGTGGTAGGAACTACCTTTAGCCCTTCCATGAATTGCCTAATCCACACAGCTTCCTTGGCAGCTTCTGATGCTGCAACGTACTCAGCCTCCGTAGTAGAATCCGCAATCACAGCTTCCTTGAAGCTTCTCCAGCTTACGACACCACCATTGAGCATGTACACAAATCCACCTTGTGATTTCATGTCATCTCTATCTGTTTGAAAGCTCGAGTCTGTGTAACCCTTAACACATAGCTCAGAGTCTCCTCCAAACACTAAGATAGAATCCTTAGTCCTTCGCAAGTACTTAAGGATGTTCTTAACAGCTATCCAGTGACTCTCACCTGGATTATCTTGATATCTACTTGTCATGCTTAAAGCATATGAGACATCTGGATGAGTGCATATCATGGCATACATGATTGATCTAATAGCGGAATCATAGGGAATAAACTTCATGCGTTTAACATCTTCGGGTTCGGAGGGTGATTGAGACTTGCTCAAAATTATCCCACTACCCATAGGAATTAAGCCTCTCTTAGACTGGTCCATGTTGAAACGTCGAAGAACCTTGTCAATATAAGATTCTTGACTTAATACCAATATCCTTGTGAGTCTATCTCTATAGATCCGGATACCTAATATGTGTTGTGCTTCTCCTAAATCCTTCATTTGGAAATGATTTCCTAGCCACTCTTTGACGGAGGACAACATAGGAATGTCATTTCCAATAAGTAGTATGCCATCCACATACAATTGATGGACAGATGTCGTCGGGTCACATCCAATCAAACACATTTATAAAACTCAACAAACTACTAGTTAGCGGTAAGTCGAGGTCGATCCATGGGACGGTGTGCTTTGGGTTCTAAGTCTATCTATATCAATTTATGCTAGTGTCACAATTTGGTTGGGTTTGTAGTTGTGTTCTAGACTAATAAAAGCAATAAAGTAGAACAAGCAATAAAAGAAAAGATGTAAACAAATGGCTAAAAGTGCTAGGATATCATGGGGTCATAGAGGATTCATGGTGTTGATCATACAAACATGTTTACAAAGTTGCAAGCAATTAATGTTGTGGAGGAACCGAGTTGGTTTATGTCTTACGGTTCATAGGAAGGGTTGGGTCCCGGAGCCGAATCGATTAGATTTTACAACACCTACAAGTCGACTTACTTTCCTCCTATTCAACTTCTATGCATGGTCTAACAAGACTCGAGTTGGTTTATATCTTACAAGTCAAGTTGAGTAGATAAGAGATGGTAAAAATGCAAGGATTCATAGGCTTAGCATTTCATCAAACATAACATGTGCATAAAGTTGACATCACAACAAGCAAGCAATTTAATCATGTGAACATATTAGATTAAGCATGAATCAATCCTATGTTGGTTTCCCTTAATTACCCACTAATCCTAGCTAAGTAACTACTCACTCATCATCAACGGAAACATGTCATTAATGGTGTCAATCATCACAACAAGTATAAACATGATAATAAAATGAAGAAATGAACAATAAAGATTAAAGAGTAAAGTAATTATACCAAACTTGAGGTGATCCAAATAATAATGCAAAGAATAATAGAAGAACTTGATGATTGATGGAAGGTTGTCAATCTCCCAATAATAACCCAATAATCTTCAATTACCCAATAATAAACTTGAATGATAAACTTGAACAATAATTAAGAAGAGATTAATGTGTAATTTGTGGAAAGATTAAAGAGTAATTTATTCTAATCTACTCCTAATCTAATCTAAAGAAGGATTTTTCTAGCTAAAAAGATGTGTCCAAAGGATTATTACAAATGGGGTATTTATAGTGGAAATTAGGTGGATGCATTAGGGTTAACTAAGGGCTAAACTAGTAATTACACTTTTTAGATTGAGCAAGGAGGAGCCGGTATTTTTCGAAGGAAGGGCTTCTTTCTTTGTACCTTGGAGAAGACGAAATTTCGCTGTACTGGAATCCGTGCGTATTGGAGTCGGGACGGGCGGATTCTCGGGCCGGGAAAACGGGCGGATTCGATTGAATCCGGCGGATTTCAAAATGCAATCCGGGCGGATTTGGGAGAAGACGGCGGATTCAAAGATGCAATCCGGGCGGATTTGGGAGAAGACGCACGGATTGTAGT
This sequence comes from Silene latifolia, assembly GCF_048544455.1. Lineage (NCBI taxonomy): Eukaryota > Viridiplantae > Streptophyta > Magnoliopsida > Caryophyllales > Caryophyllaceae > Silene > Silene latifolia. Next base: position 95,242,136 of record NC_133537.1, on the reverse strand, counting down.
TCACGAAGAAAGGAAAAGTTTCCTGTCCAGGAATACGCCCGTCCCGAGCGAAATATGGGCGTCCTGGGCTTCAACCCGAGCGGGTTGAATTTGACCCGAGCGCGTTGAGCTGTATCTTGAGCTCGGATTGTAAAACGGACGTTATTTTCTCATCCGGACTCCTATTGGAGTGATTCAAAAGCCTAGATCACTTGATTTTTCGATGCCGTTCCATCTAGCATACTTTCAGAGCCAAAGGAGCAACCCTTGGATCATTTTTTGAGCGATTTCTTCTTGTAATGCCTTCCCTCTCGTCATTCTTACTTTTAACCCTTTGATCCTTCTATATACACTTTATTCCTACGTCTTTGGTCATCATTCTTGCCTCCTCTTCATACTTGTCCATCTAATATCATCAATAAGCTTCCAAATATGCACCAAAGACGGGAATTTCCGCCTTATTATCTCCTTTTCTACAAAACATATGAAATGCGATAGAAAAGCAAATAGGAAGGTTTTGAGGGATAAAATGGCCATGAAATGCTATATTAGTATGTAAAATAGGCTCAATTAGGGGACTAAATGTGCGCAAATAATGTTCACATCAAATATCCCCAAACCGAACCTTTACTCGTCCCGAGTAAAGAGGTGACAAAAACTAAACCATTATTTAAACTAACCTACTAATATAGCCGATATGAGACAATTAGCGGGTCTCACTCTACCCCTTCAACTCACAACAAGACAACCATGAGGTAGGATGCCTTCTTGCATCGGCAAGGTGGGTCTTGCCAAAATGGCGACACATCCAATCATTAAGCACACAAAATCAAGTAATGGATGCATCTACAAAAGAATAGCCACTTTCCTCATCTAAGTGGCGGAAATTATCTACAAGGGAAGCAATTCAAGGGTACACACTCCTTCATAGATGCAATTTCTTCAAACTACTAAGCCTAGAAGGATACCAATAAATCACCTCCAAATTGTGTCAAGCTAGGGTACCTTTGTCCTCAATCGTTAAATGCTTTTGTCAAGAGTAGACTCCCTATGGTGTTAGAAACACTGGAGGATCGCGGAATTCCTCCTCTTGCCTAGACAAGAAGAAGGGTCGTCCCCTCTCTACCATGCACAAAAATGGATACGATGGATAAAGGGATCAATAGATATTTGAGTTTCACTTTGGGAGTTTGCTTTTGTTTTTATTTTTCCCCTCGATTTCTTGTGGCATTTGACATTTGAGAACACTTTCTTGCCATTTCTTTTTGACTTTTGGCATTTCAAGACTTGACAACTTTCAACTTTTCTTTGCATTTCTTTTGAACATTTTCAAAGTCACCCCATATGTAGTGAGGGTGGCTTATATTTGAAGCTTTAAGAGTTCTATTTTTGCTCCTCTTTTCATTTGATGTATTTTTTTTTTTTTGCAAACTTTCTTTCACTTTTCATTTCATTGAACTCAAATTGATTTCTTTTTGTGCCCATTCCCTTTGATGACAAAAATGTGGTAGAACATGGATGATGGATGCATGGTTTCAAGGGTCACCTTGGAATAAACGGTAGCCAAGGAGTTATCACACCACAAGGTACTCTTGACTAGGCCTTAATCCATGGGTCAAGGGATACTAGCATGACACATCCTAGGGTGTTTTACAAGTATTCTAACAAGCAAAGTCTTAAAAAGAAAAAGCATCTACTAGGGCCTATATACACTTGTCAAGTTTCCCAAGTAGACGGTTTCGCAAAATTTTTCTAACATGCAACTACATGCCATGATGCAACTATCATATAAACATCCTAATGCAAATGTTTCTACCAACTAATATGCCAAATAATCTAAATACAAGTCCTAAATTCACATTATTTATACCGCATCAATCAAAATAAAGCCACATAGTCATCAACATAAAGAGGAAAAAGGAGATTGGAAAGATCATACCATGCGGTCTTCAATATCCTCATGTCTCGGATATGGCGTAGTCAATCAATGTGAACAAGGATAGACAAACATAATATATACAATAATATATATACGACTACACTACAAAGGAAATGAACATGTTTTTGGATTTTTCAATTTTTCATTTTTTATGGTTTTTGTTTTTATGAAATTAAAAGACATATTTTTGTGATTTTTCGAAATTTTTCAATTTTTATGCATTTTTGGAATATAAATTCCCATCCCCCACTTTATTTTGGACATTGTCCTCAATGTACATGTAGGAGTAGGAATGAAAAGGAAATACATGTTTTTGAATTTTTGATTTTTAAAGTACAAATCCAATGATACGATATGAATGAATGCATGCTCTAACTAAATGCAATTCTATATGACATATATAACAAATGAATGCAATCTAAACTATACTAGATGATGCATGATTTAAACTATGGTCACTTATGATCAAACCTCCCCAAACCGATTTAAACACTATTTCTAGTGTAGAAATGAATAGGTTTGGCCATTAGTGACTATGCATGAATTCTAGTCTATATGCAACTATCTACATGAATCATGTGAGATATATTACAATGCGACTATACTATATGAACTAAATAATGTAAATGCAATATGAAATATAATACAAATGCAAGCTTAATGTATATGTAAATAACTAAATGCAAGTGGAAATGTAATGCAAAGTGAAAGGAAAGGATATCTTACAAATGGTGGTTTGAGGGAGGACTCCACCAAACTCATTCATATTCCATTATCCATGGAGCTCAATGCTCTCAATAGTTGATCAAAGGTTTGTGAATGGTCCTCAAGTAAGCATGGATAAGTCTTGAACCATTGCCAAATAGAGTAGGGCCAATCCATGAGGGACCTCCCTTTGAACTCCTTCCCCTTCTCTTTTGCTTTGTGATGGTGGCCTTCCCGGCTCTTAAAACTAGCAAACTTGAGATTCTTGTCATGGGGGCTTTTCCGGTTGCTCCTATTTCTTCCAAACTTGAAGATGCGAATGCTTGGACTAGTCAATTCTCCAAGGATAGAAGGCGAACTTTCATGGCATTGATGATGGGATGTCTTAGGATTTGGGATAGTGGATGCCAAATTTCCACATATAAACTCCTTCTTAACCTTTTCTTTGAGCTTCCCCACTAAGTAATTCTTGTATGACGATTTGACTTTCGTGAGAAGGTCCATAATGTCATCTCCAACTATCATGGGCTCCATAGTGGGTGCAAAAAGGTTCTCATAAAGGCATTCCTCCTCTTCATCGAAGCAATCTTCAAACTTCTCAAGGATGGGTTCCTCAAGAAAGCTAATCCCATAACTCCCTTCATCATTTGATTCCATATTTCCCTCATCATCTTCTTCCATAGATGCATCATCATCGCTTTCTCCATATGAATCATAAATAGGGGCTTCACTCTTCTTCACCAACTCATTCTCCAACACCTCAACATCTACTTCAAATGACACACCCTCATACTCACAAAGGCTAAGAGTATTTGGCTTACTCAACCTCATGTCTTCATCATCAAATACCACACTTTCATACTCACAAGAGCCCAAAGAGGTTGGCTCTTCCCACTTCTCATCAAAGGTAACTCCTTCAAACTCACATTCATGGTCAATGTCCAAGGAGTGGTGGGGGGTGGTTTCTTGGGATTCTCTCATTTGGGCAATTTGAATCTCCAACTCCTCACCTTGGGCAACAATGCCTTGAAGAACATTGTCCCTCTTTTGGCTCTCCTCTAGCATTTGTTTGAAGAAGTTTTGTTGATCTCCCATCATTTGGAGAATCACATTTTCAATGGGTTCATCTTCTTGTTGTGGGTAGGTGTGAAAGTGGTTGTATTGTGGCAATTGAAGTTCATTGTGAAATGGGTATTGGGTGGGTTGTTGTTGTTAATATTGGGTGTGGTGATTTTGGTGGGAAAAATTGGGGTAGTGGTTAGGATTTTCGTTGTACAAATAATAAGGTAGGTTTGTGTTGACTTGCTCCTCAAACTCCCCATACCCATAGTCATACTCCAAAGATTCACCACATACTCCATATGTCAAGTCTTGGGTCATCATCATTGGTCAAGATAGAGATACAACTACAAACATGGAAACTACAAGAAAACGGTAAAAACGATCCTTGAGGAACAAGTTCCTCAAGGTGAAAGCACAATTAAAATAGACAAACAAGTAAGAACTTAATCACATAGCACCATCCCCGGCAACGGCGCCATTTTGATGGACAGATGTCGTCGGGTCACATCCAATCAAACACATTTATAATACTCAACAAACTACTAGTTAGCGGTAAGTCGAGGTCGATCCATGGGACGGTGTGCTTTGGGTTCTAAGTCTATCTATATCAATTTATGCTAGTGTCACAATTTGGTTGGGTTTGTAGTTGTGTTCTAGACTAATAAAAGCAATAAAGTAGAACAAGCAATAAAAGAAAAGATGTAAACAAATGGCTAAAAGTGCTAGGATATCATGGGGTCATAGGGGATTCATGGTGTTGATCATACAAACATGTTTACAAAGTTGCAAGCAATTAATGTTGTGGAGGAACCGAGTTGGTTTATGTCTTACGGTTCATAGGAAGGGTTCGGTCCCGGAGCCGAATCGATTAGATTGTACAACACCTACAAGTCGACTTACTTTCCTCCTATTCAACTTCTATGCATGGTCTAACAAGACTCGAGTTGGTTTATATCTTACAAGTCAAGTTAAGTAGATAAGAGATGGTAAAAATGCAAGGATTCATAGGCTTAGCATTTCATCAAACATAACATGTGCATAAAGTTGACATCACAACAAGCAAGCAATTTAATCATGTGAACATATTAGATTAAGCATGAATCAATCCCATGTTGGTTTCCCTTAATTACCCACTAATCCTAGCTAAGTAACTACTCACTCATCATCATGGGAAACATGTCATTAATGGTGTCAATCATCACAACAAGTATAAACATGATAATAGAATGAAGAAATGAACAATAAAGATTAAAGAGTAAAGTAATTATACCAAACTTGAGGTGATCCAAATAATAATGCAAAGAATAATAGAAGAACTTGATGATTGATGGAAGGTTGTCAATCTCCCAATAATGACCCAATAATCTTCAATTACCCAATAATAAACTTGAACAATAATTAAGAAGAGATTAATGTGTAATTTGTGGAAAGATTAAAGAGTAATCTATTCTAATCTACTCCTAATCTAATCTAAAGAAGGATTTTTCTAGCTAAAAAGATGTGTCCAAAGGATTATTACAAATGGGGTATTTATAGTGGAAATTAGGTGGATGCATTAGGGTTAACTAAGGGCTAAACTAGTAATTACACTTTTTAGATTGAGCAAGGAGGAGCCGGTATTTTTCGAAGGAAGGGCTTCTTTCTTTGTAGCTTGGAGAAGACGAAATTTCGCTGTACTGGAATCCGTGCGTATTGGAGTCGGGACGGGCGGATTCTGGCTGGGGAAAACGGGCGGATTCAGTTGAATCCGGGCGGATTCTGAAAATGCAATCCGGGCGGATTTGGGAGAAGACGGGCGGATTCTGAAGATGCAATCCGGGCGGATTTGGGAGAAGACGCACGGATTGTAGTTCACGTAGAAAGGAAAAGTTTCCTGTCCAGGAATACGCCCGTCCCGAGCGAAATATGGGCGTCCTGGGCTTCAACCCGAGCGGGTTGAATTTGACCCGAGCGGGTTGAGCTGTATCTTGAGCTCGGATTGTAAAACGGACGTTATTTTCTCATCCGGACTCCTATTGGAGTGATTTAAAAGCCTAGATCACTTGATTTTTCGATGCCGTTCCATCTAGCATACTTTCAGAGCCAAAGGAGCAACCCTTGGATCGGTTTTTGAGCGATTTCTTCTTGTAATGCCTTCCCTCTCGTCATTCTTACTTTTAACCCTTTGATCCTTCTATATACACTTTATTCCTACGTCTTTGGTCATCATTCTTGCCTCCTCTTCATACTAGTCCATCTAATATCATCAATAAGCTTCCAAATATGCACGAAAGACGGGAATTTCCGCCTTATTATCTCCTTTTCTACAAAACATATGAAATGCGATAGAAAAGCAAATAGGAAGGTTTTGACGGATAAAATGGCCATGAAATGCTATATTAGTATGCAAAATAGGCTCAATTAGGGGACTAAATGTGCGCAAATAATGTTCACATCAACAATATTAGGAACACAACATTGCTCCCAGTGAACTTCATGTATAAACATGGTTCCTCTACAGTTCGAGTAAAACCATTTTCTTTTATAACATGATTAAATCGATGGTTCCAACTTCTTGATGCTTGCTTAAGACCATAAATGGATCTCTTAAGCTTGCATACTTTGTTAAGATTTTTAGCATCTACAAAACCTTCAGGTTGTATCATGTACACCTCCTCTTCTAAATGCCCATTTAGAAAGGCGGTCTTGACATCCATTTGCCATATTTCATAGTCATGAAATGCGGCGATCGCTAACAGTATCCGAATGGATCTCAACATGGCTACGGGGGCAATGGCTTCGTCATAGTGAAGACCATGAACTTGGGTGAAACCTTTTCACTACAAAAAGAAATAAAACAGGCGACCGATTTTGGCGACTGAAATCAGTCGCTAAAATCAATTTGGCGACTGATTTCAGTCGCCAAACGCCAGTCGCAAACTTTAGTCGTCTTTTCTAATTTTGGCGACTAATATCGGTCGCCAAATTTGGCGACTGACAAATCAGTCGCCAAATGACAAAATTAGCGACTGAAATGGTAGTCGCCAAATTGGCGACTTATTTGAGGTAGTCGTCAAATTGGCGACTGAATTGCAGTCGCCAAATTCCCCTTTAGTCGCCAATTTTGGGTGACTAGGCCAATATCAGTGAGTCAAAATTGGCGACTGCAAGGGGGTTTGGCGACTGAATTTCAGTCGTCATTTTGGCGACTACCCTAAATCAGTCGCCAAATCCCTTTTTGAGTCGCCAAACCCACTGTATGTTTTGGTGGTTTTTTTCGTTTTCATTGCTAGCCAAATATTTACAACCTGCATACAAACCGATGTTCCACAACGCCATACATCCCAAATTTCAACACACACAGCACCATACATTTCAACCCAACACCACCCATTTTCTCAAACTTCATTTCATATATTGAAAATGAAAGTTTTACAAGCTAAGCTATTCTAAAGTTCAAGTCTAAAGTTCAAGTTTTACAAGCTTACATGCTAAAATCATCTTACTTGGAAGCCAACACCGGCCCCACTCCCCCCTTATGGACCATGCGGATCAAAAGGATCGTAGTCGGTTCTAGGTCCGGGGTTACAACCTTGCCACCAATTCTCAAACATTGCCATTCTTTCCTTCATTTGGCGGAATTCTTCATCACGTTTGGCTTCACGTTCATCACGCTCTCTTACTTGAGCTTGAAGTTGACTAATAATTCCCGGTTGATACGTGGTGCTGGGAATTGTTGAAGTCGATCTCCTACGCGTTTTCTCATAGAAAGCCGGTTGAACTTTCGGTACCATACACGTGCCCTTTCTTGAAGCCATTCACCAACTCATACCATATGTCATTATCCGGTTTTTCTGGATTGGCGGCTTTTTCTTGTTCAAATGCATCCTACAATATTAAACAAATGGTTGTAAGTTAATATGGTAACCACCTTATATACGCCATTTTAAAAGAGAATAAATTAACAAAAATTAAGTGTTAGGGAAAACTTACATATAATTGCTTGTCTTTTGGCTTAGTCCAACTTCTAACCCCTTTGTGGTCAACCCTGGAATGCGTGTCCGAAACAGCTCCGTCTGTCGCAATCGGCTTTGACTTCTTCTTTCCTTTCTGAATGAAAAAAAAACATACATGTTAGAAAATCAACAAAAAATCTAACATAAAATAAACATGTTGCATTGAAAACAAAAAAAAGTGTGAAATAATAGACAAACTTACACCCAATACACGATCCCAGAACGATCGTGATCCCCCGTAATGAGTAGGCTCGTTCACGGCATCTTCCTTTCCTCCTTTTTTGTTGAGGGATGCTTGCTTAGACTTCTTCTGAAAAGCTTCACTTTTGGTATGCTTTATTAAGCCTTCATACTTCTCACCTGCAATTACACATATGAAATCATAACTAATAAGTTACTGATATTATTTATAATATAAGAGAGTATATGCTAATTAATACAAATAACAAAACAAGTTAATTAAATACCTTTCATGTTCTCTGGCTCCTTCGGGCGCCCGATCGTCTTCCGAGATCACGTCCCGATATCGCTGGCATCAAATCTTTGGCGTCATTGTACCTGTTACGGACATTCTGTTCTTGAGACGGTGACCAAGCAAATGATAGCTATAAAAAAAAAGGCGACAAAATTTCATATCAGTATAAAATAAAAGTCTAACCTTGGTTCTTAAAAAATTTATCAAAATTAATTATTTGGTTTCTAAAACAAAAAACTACGGAAAATATATACCCGAAAGTTATTGAACCACGCCTCTTTTTGTGCATTAGAAGCTTGTGTCCACGATGTAGGAATTAGACCCACGAAATTAGTCTTCGTGCTTTTCGTGACACCTCGTACCACGCAATCGTCCATAAACCTGCATTTATTTTGAACATGTAGAATTAGAAACAATTATTATTTTACAAAAAAAAAAAAGAAAAAAATAATAATAGTAGACTAATAAAGAATAAGAAACTTCGGGTCATGATATTATCATCGGGGAAAGATTCCTCAAGGAACGAGGCAATGCCATCAAGAGCAACAAATGGCATATTAAACTCACATTTCAAGGTAACTAGCTTAGAAGCGGCTTGTAACAATGTCATTCTGCTTCCTTCATACAAGGGTTTTTCTGAGGCTTTTAACATGTCAATAAAGGCTTTTGCTTGTGGGTGTGGCGGTTGTTCTTCATAAATGGTTGTATGGTCATCACTATTAAAAATAGTGGAATCTATAGCATCAACAACCATCTCTCTATATGGGTTCTCATCATTTTGTATTTGTTGGGTGTGAGCTTGTTCATGAATTGGAGAATATGCTTCTCCATGTGAAATCCAATTGTAATAATTTGGCTTAAACCCGTTTATAATGAGATGTTCTTCTACTACAATGTCAAGCTGGTATTTCCGGTTTTTGCATTTGGCACAAGGACACCTAAGTTTTTTGTCTACCAAGTCATATTCATCTTGTTGTTTAGCAAATTCAATAAACTCGCTAACACCCTTTATAAATCTAGCGGTAGGACGTCTTTTCTTATTGGAATGGTCTAATCTTCCTTCATACATCCATGAACGTTCCAATCTCTTCATTTTAATCTAAAGAAGACTCCACAATAATTTAAACATTTTTAAAAAATAACAATAATATTACATAGAAAATTTAAACATTATACTCCACATTATACAATAAACATATGAAAACAATATATAAATATTGTCAATAAGTAATGCATCTTCGAATGGGGTCCTTATCACTCCAACCTAAACTCACACAATGTACGTTTCAAGTCACTAGCAAACACACTTGTAATTTATTAATGAGGAAAAAATTCGGCAGCAATTCCCTTCAGTTCTCCAAATACATATCTATGTAGAATAACTAATTACTCCACATATACATGTATTCGGAAAACATTAAAGGGATCGCCACCAAACTCATTCATCATTAATAAATCACAAGTACGTGTTTACTACTTAAATGACTTGAAACGGATAAAGACAGTCCCAAAATGGGGACTATTCAAGAATTACTCCTAATGAGTAATTCTTGAACGGGTACTAAGTCAACATCAAATAAAACAACAACACAATCAAGTACTAAATTAATTAAGTCAATCAATAGCACAATTCAACCACATAATAAAGGTTTCTATCCTAAAGTCCGTAGCATAATTTGAACTAAAATTAGTAAATTTAAAAGGTAACTGGTAAAAGGAGGTTACCTAATCAAGTAAAAGCAAAAATGAAAAGAAAACAAGAAGCAACAACAGCTACAGCGTGCGGTGGTGCCTAGCAACAGGTGACAACCCCCCGAAAAGAGAAAAGAAAAACAAAAAAAACAAGGTTATTCAACCTCAATTCATCAATAACATGAATTATCAAACTAAATTTATCAAAATCAAGTCCTAAAGAAGGTTCCACTTAGCTAATAGCTAATTTCTCTTAATCCAAAAGACGGTTCCACTTAGCTAATTCTATTAATGCAAAAGACGGTTTCACTTAGCTTAACATTAATAATAATACGACGGTTTCACTTAACTTAGTAACAATAATAATAATAATAATAATAATAATTAAGACGGTTCCACTTAGCTTAATACTAATGATAATGAGACGGTTTCACTTAGCTACCAACACCAAACACCACCCCACGACCCACCCCACCCACGCCCACCACGGCCCACCCACGGCCGAACCGCCACCCACCGACCAACCCCCACCCATAACCCTAAACCAAGACAAAAACCCCCTTAATCATTCCCTTTTAATTCAAACACAAATTAAACTAAATTTAACTACAAATTAAACTAAATCTAACTACAAATTAATCTAACATACTAACTACAAATAAATCTAACCAACTAACCATAAATTAATCAAACTAACTACAAATTAATCTAATAAATTAAACTAATTAAACTGAAATTAAACAAAAAAAACTAATCTAATTAAAGAGGGTGGATGTGGCGGTGGATGTGGCGGTGGAAGGGTGGTTGTGTGGTGTTGTTCGTTGGTTGTGTCGTCGCCGCTGTTTCGTCGCTCTTCCTTTTTTTTTTGTTTCGTAAAGAGTAAAGTAGGAGAGAGGAGCGCTGGTTTCTATTAAACATTTTGGCGACTGAAATTCATTTTGGCGACTGAATTTCAGTCGCCAAATTGGCGACTACCCCTAAATCCGTCGCCAAATTTAAAATATCGGTCGCCAGTTTTGATTCCCTTTTTAAAAAAGTCAGTCGCCAGATTGGCGACTGATTTCAGTCGCCAATCTGAAAATCAGTCGCCAATTTGGCGACTACTGCTATCAGTCGCCAAATTTCGGTCGCCTGTTTTAGTTTTTCTTGTAGTGTTTGCCACTAGCCTAGCCTTGTAGACATCATCATGTCCTTATATGCCATTCTTTACTTTAAAGATCCATTTGCATTGAAGAGGTCTTTCCACTTCAGGCAAATCCACCAAGTTCCAAACTTGATTTTCATGCATAGAACTCATTTCGGATTTCATGGCTTCAAGGCACAAAGCTGAATTGGGACTAGAGATTGCAGCTTTGTAGGTGGCGGGCTCGTCACTTTCTAGAAGTAACACGTCAAGACTCCCATCCTCTTAGATAAGTCCAACATATCTATCAGGATGGCGAGAAACTCGACCCGACCTCCTCGGTTGAGGAATAACAACAGAATTAGACGACGAAGGAACGTCTTCTTGTGTCTCTACTTCGGTTTTTGGCTCTTGAACTTCGTTAAGTTCAAAATTTCTCCCACTCTGTCTTTTAGAAATAAACTCATTTTCTAAAAATACAGCCTCACTAGACACAAACACTTTGTTTTCTTGAGGTTTGTAAAAGTAATATCCTCGGGAGGTATTGGGGTAACCTACAAAGATGCACTTTTCAGATCGTGGGGCTAGCTTGTTGTCTGCTTTTACTTTGACGTAAGCATCACATCCCCAAATCTTCATATAAGATATATTAGGAACCCTTCCTTTCCATATCTCATATGGAGTATTTTCGGTTGCTTTGGTCGGACTATTGTTCAATGATTTGATTGCAGTTTGGATTGCAAATCCCCAAAATGAGTCGGGTAACTCGGTTTGACTCATCATAGATCGAACCATATCTAATAGGGTTTGATTTCTCCTCTCAGCAACACCATTAAGTTGTGGTGTACCGGGTGGAGTGATTTGTGACACGATGCCACAACCTTTCAAGTGTTAATCAAATTCATTACTAAGATACTCTCCACCACGATCGGATCGTAGTGCTTTTATCTTTTTGTTCAATTGGTTTTTTACTTCATTGTGAAATTCTTTAAATTTCTCAAAAGCTTCACTCTTGTACTTCATTAAGTAGATATACCCATATCTACTTAAATCATCGATGAAGGTAATGAAGTAGTCATAGTTACCCCTAGCGGTGATAGTCATTGGTCCACATACATCGGTATGTATAAGGCCCAATAGTTCACTAGCTCGAGACCCTTTACCACTAAAAGGATTACGAGTCATTTTGCCTAGGAGACAAGATTCGCATATACCATATGATTGAAAATCAAATGGTTTAATGACATTAGTCGAAACTAATCTTTTAATGCGATTTTCGCTAATATGACCTAATCGACAATGCCAAATGTACGATTCATTTGGATCACTTGATTTGAGTCTCTTGTATTGTATGTTATAGATGTCTTTACTTGGATTTGAAGTCTCTAGAACATAAATGCCATTTATAGAAGAGCCTCGGCCTATGACCAAGTCATTTCTAGAAATAATACAACAATTGTTTTTAATGGCAAAATTAAAGCCCTATATGTCTAACATAGCAATTGAAATAATGTTCTTAGAAAGATAAGGTACATAAAAACAATTATGCAAATACAACTCAAATCCATTTGCCAAAACAAGTACATAAGTTCCCTTGGATGTGGCCGCTATTCTAGCTCCATTCCCAAGTCGGAGATCAACATCGCCCTTGCTCAGCCTTTCCACGTTTCTTAGCACCTGTAAATGATTACAAAGGTGAGAACCGCATACGGTATCTAATACCCACGTTGTGGTTTAAGTAAAATTTACATCAATAACATAAATTTCAGAAGGAATTTTACCGAGTGGAATAACAAGTCCATCCCTAATATTTCCCAAATATATGGGGCAATTCCTCATCCAATGTCCCATGCCATGACAATAATGGCATTCATCATCAACTTTGGCTCCTTTGGTAGTCCCACAAGCCATCTTGTTTCCATTGTTGAATTTTCTACCTTTCTTTCCCTTCCTTTTGAACCATTTTCCTTTAGTTGCAAGAGCTTGCTTGCTAGGACTCCCACTAGTTTCGGCATCCCTTTCTTCTAAAGATAAGGATCCCGTAGATTTAGCGAGTTGGTCTTTCCGAGACACATTCACAAAAGATCTAGTCATAGTAGGTGGTATGGAGGAAGTAATGAAATTAAGGTTTCCGTCGGAACCGATCCTAAAATGAAGCTCTCTAGTAGTATCGAGATTGTTGTTGGAGCAAATATCGTCAAATAAGTTATGACAAAACTCAATAGTAATAGGTGTTGTTGCATTGGTAGGATCCATTGCAATTTATAAACTACAAACATGGAGGTAAAAGAAATATTAACATTTGTCATTTTAATCATACTTGCAAACATTTTGAACAAGTTTCAAACATCTATATAGTGACCTCTACCCAACTATTATAAATGATCCCGAGATCCAAATTCATATTAACTCGGGCACGGTGAGCCGATTCATCCCTTATCAATATAACTCGGTGGATTAACTCTTTAATCGATTCTACTTCTAGAACTCTTAGTCGATAAAATTACTTTAATATTTATCTTTAGCCCGGAACACATGCGACTACGGTCACAAATACTTCCGTTGAGCTCAATCCAAATTTCAATGTAATAACATTTTACTACCCACTTACCCAACGTAACAAGTTTAGCACCCCGGTGAGCCGAGCCTACTTCCTTATGAAATTGGGACTCATGGTTCTACTATGAGTCCGTTTTTGAAATAATGGTCAAAAATAAAATATTTGTCGTTTTGGGTCGGTTTTGAAAATATTTGTCAAAATGGTGTCCACGTAGGCTCGGGATTTCTAGACCTGAAACACGCCACTACTAATGGCGTGTTTTGTGAAAGAAACACGCCATTAGTAGTGGCGTGTCTTTACAACAATTTTTTTCTCCAACTGACTGAACCTTAAAAAAAAAAAAAATAATAATAATAATAATTACATAAGACACGCCATTAGGGGTGGCGTGTTTCCCCTCCGAAACCCGCCATTCCCAATGACGTGTTTGTTTTAGTCCATTTTTTAATGAAGTTTCTTTCCGTACTCATTATAAACACGCCATTGGTACTGGCGTGTTTTAGGTCCAGAAATCCCGAGCCTACGTGGACACCATTTTGACAAATATTTTTAAAACCGACCCAAAACGACAAATATTTTATTTTTGACCATTATTTCAAAAATGGATTCTTCTACTATTTGGTAAGGCTAATTCTCAATTATTATTAGTGAGAGGTCTTGTCAATTTGTTATCTATCACGTTTTAAGTGAACTAAAGCGGTGAACTACGATAATTATAATTGACACGGTCGATGACTCGATAAAACATAATATGCATGTGTAGTTATGGCGATTTGGCTATGCATGCAAACATATAAAACAAATGCAAAGCAAAACAATAAAATCCTAGTATGGTCTTCCTAAAATAGTAAATCTAATAAACTATTTACAAATTCGGAAACCAACTCCTTTGGTCCCTTGAACTTCATATGGCACGCACTCCAAGGCAACACCGACTTTTTCGGACCGCCTTCTCAAATGGCATCGTCTTCAAGGAACTCCGAAATTAATAAATTACATAGCTTTTCTACTTTATACATTATAAAAACAAAAACAAAAATAAAATAAAATAAAAGTGATACGAGATCACATTAATTACAACCGAATCGATATCCCCATTCATTTCGGGAAATACCAATTAAAAAACTAAGGCCATACTAAGTACAAATTACATAATTCAAAATTATATAAAAAAAAATATGACAATCATACTAAAAATGCAGCATTAAAATATGTATGAAACATGCCATGTAATATGCCAAATCGCCCTATTTAAGTTAATATCATATATTTGGTCCGGTTTTATGGATTATTGTGACAATTAACCTTTTAAAATCACACAATATTACATAAATCAAATCTATGTCCAAGTTAATTGCCCTAACCATCTTATGACTCAAAAAAAATTTAGGCTTCACTAAATATTTGACAATAATTCAACTTGATATTTTATAATTGCTCTTTAAACACTATTATTCATAATAATAAGGAAATAATTCCCAAAAAGTCATAAAAATTCGAAATCTCAAAATCATAATTTTTTATATTCTGAAAAATTCCCAATATCCCAAAATTTCAATAAAAATTTGCCTTTAGATTACTTTAATTTATTTCACAAATAAATCGTATAAAACATAATTTTAACCTTTTAATTCCAAATTAAACTTAAAATCATGCAATAAATCAAAATTAAAATTTTGAATATTCTAAATAAGTTTTTAGAACCTGGAAATGACAAATTTTTAAACTCAAAATTGAATTTACAATTATGACTATTAAAGTTGTTATTTATCAATTTATATCACATAAAAATTAATAACCATTTAAATCATACAAAATTTAACATGTACCTTTAGATCTGATGTTCATATCATATATACAACATAGGGAAAAAATTTCATGCCATAAAATTCATTTTAGCTATTTTTGCTAAAATAGTCACTATTTATGTGATTTTTACATCTAAAAATCATAAATCATGCAAAATAAAACCATTTTATCTCAAAACTTACATACAGTGTGTAAATATTGCATGTGACAACATATTAAAATTTCATATGCAGAGACGAAGTCTAACTAATTTTAGTAATTTAAGTGACATTTTATTCAATAAAATGTAATAAAAATACTAAAATCATATTAAAGAGCAATAAAATACCATAAATCGTCAAAAATGACCTAAAATCAATTTAAGACCAGAATGTTTCACATGCAAAAATTTCGTGGCCTTTATCATCATAAATCACAAAATACAAGTTTTATATGTTAACATTTTAACTCGGAAAAACAAAACCGATTATGCATGCAACAACTCTTGCTCTGATACCAATTGTAGGATTCATTAATCTCTTATTAGTGACAACTAATAACTTAAGTAATTTAGTTTAGTCATAAAACTAATTTAGATCTTATGCATGCAAAAAACAAATGAATAAAAGAGAAGAATCTATTATTCTTACAATGGAGGCCGAATAGGATATACTAATTGGACTCCTTCCAATTAGTCTTCTTAAGTAAAAATCCAAATACTCCAAGTGAAAAATCCTAGATCCAATAGTAGGATCTACTCCTTAAGAGATTGTACCAAGGTAATCCCTCTTAAAACATAAACTAATTTTGTTACTAGAAATTAGTAGATGTTCCTTAAAAATACTAATATTATTGTTTACTACTACTAGTAAAGATGAGATAATATTAGAGAATTTTGTGAGTTAGTTTTCTAGTGTGTTCGTCAACAAAAACTAGAGAGAATGTGTATAATTATCAATATAATTCTATATAATGAATGAATGAATTAAAGAGAGAAAAACTTCTTTTATTGTTGCATAGGGTGGCCGTGTATATCCAAGGGAAGGGTGCCCAATACCTTTGCAAGTTTTTCTTCTCAAGATACTTAGCCTTGCATACCTACATTAGTAGGGTATAATTGTGTTTGTTAATTAAATAATCAAGACACAACCAACCTTCCACACCCCTTAATTACACTGCACCCTTTCGATAAAAAGGGTCCATTTTAAGTTTGTCAAAATGTTAAATATTGTAGTGTGACATATTGGACATGTTACTAGACATGTTGTTTAATAATGCATTTTTAACTTATTAAAATCATTATTTAAAAAAAATAAATCACGTAAAAAAATTAACTAGTAATTCACAATTACAATTACTTAAAATGGGTCATTGAATTATAAATCACAACATCTTGTATTTATAATAAACCATTCATTCTTATTTTAATTGTTTCATAAACAATAAACAAACCTAAGTAATAAAACAATTTAATTACTCAGTACGAATCTTATTAAATCAAATTACAATAAGATACGTATTCTCACTCACAAAATCATTTGTTCAATTTTAAGGAATTAATTAAATTGTATCAACATACAATTAATTAATTAATCAATTAAGAGTGTTACCCTAGAGGTATGACCTTAAGGGGTCAACTGATCACCACCGTCATACGACAGTAATGTCAAACTCTAGTCAGCCAACCATTACCGATTAATGTGGATCAGTTGACAATAAAATATTACTTTCCCTCATATATTCTTATCATGAGATTTAAACATGTGATCGCATTATTGTCGAGGACACATACTCCAACAACACCGTCCCCGGCAACGGCGCCACTTTGATGCGACGGGTCGTTGTCCGCCATCAAACACATTTATATCTAACTACTAGCATAGCAAGTAAGTCTGAGTCGGACCCAAAGGACGGGGGTACTCAAATTGTTCAATCAAATTGTAGTTACACTAGGTTTGTCACAATTGATATGAGTTGATGATTCTAAACTAAGGAAAGCAATAAATAGCATTGAAAGATAAAATAAGCAACAAAATTAAGGATGTAAACAAGTGGTAAAAGACACTAAGGTGTCATGGGATCATAGGGGAATCATTGCAAGATAGCATAAATGAGTCACATAGATGCAAGCAATTATTATTGTTGGAATAGAGTTAGTTTATATCTTACAATTCCTAGAGAGTTTTGTGTCCCGAAGCCGAGTCGATCAAAACTTTACAACACCTACATCGACTTAGTCCTCCCTATTCAACTATATGCATGGTCTAACAAGCCTTGAGTTAGTTTATATCTTACAAGTCTTGTTGAAAGGATAAGAGAACCATGCTAGGTTGTCAATCAAGCATTTCATCAAACATAACATGTGCATAAGTTGAAAATACAATAAGCAAGCATTCATATGAAATCATTAAGCATAAATCTACCCCATGATTTAACTCCCCTAATCCCCCACTAATCCTAGCTAGAAGACTACTCACTACACATCATGATTATTATGCTAGCAATGGTGTCAAACATCAGAACACGAGTGAAAATGATGATTAAGCAAGATAATAAACAAGAGATTAACAAGTAAATAAAAAGGGATTAAGAATGTTACCAACTTGGAGAGTAAAGATGAACATAAATAAAGAATAATCCTTGAATAAAAACGAAGACTTGTCACTTAGTCTTCAAATATATACCCAAGAAATCCAAATGTAAACAACTTGAATTGAACAAAGGAAATGGAGGAACAATAGAAGAAACCCTTTTGATTAATTGTGGAGAGTTGTCAATTACCAATACAAACCCAAGAGATCTTCAAGTACCAAACTAAATCTAAGATTATTTGAGAAATAATTGACGAAAGATGAAAGTGCAATTTGTGAAATGATTAAAGACTAATCTATTCTAATCTACTCCTAATGAGAGCTTAATCTAATCTAAAGAGGCTTAACCCTCAATTTATTACAAAGAGGGTATATATAGTGGTACAAGGATTAGGTTAAGTAAGGGCTTAAATGACGATTAGGCCCCTTAATTGAAGTCCAAAGCCTTACAAGTCCTGGAAAGGGGACGCACGACCTCTCTTCAAAGACAATCATCCTGTATTGAGGGACGCCCGTCTTGGCTTGGGGACGCCCGTTCTGAGCTTGGGGACGCCCGTCCTGACGGTAAGCTTGTCTATTCGAGCTTGGATTGTAAAACGGACGTCATTTCCTCATCCGGACTCCTATTGAGTGATTCAAAAGCCTAGACCACTTGATTTTTCGACCCCGTTTCATCTATCATGGTTTCAGAGCCAAACAAGCAACTCTTGGTTAGGTTCCAAGAAAATTCCTCTTGTAATGGCTCCTTTCTCGTCATTCTTGCCCAACAACTTTTGGGGGTCCTTCATAGGTCATGGGGATCCTTCGTCATTGCCCAATTACTTGTTTTATAGACTTAGGCCTTTACTGTTGGTCTCCTCTTCGATGCTTGGTTGTTGGATGTTATCAATTTACCTCTGTTTCACTCCATTTGGGCAAGGTTAGTGCTCCTATCCTACAAGGGACACCAAATCTCAAAGAATATGAATAATAAGAAGCTAAAGACAAGAAATGGCCCTAATACAAACTAAAAAGCATAGGAACTAGGCCAGTTAGGGGACTAAATGTGTGTAAATAGGAGTCGCATCAAAAATTACAATTTGAAGACTATGGCGACGTGAGGCGGCTCAAGGGGACTAAGCCAAGGACCTGTCGTTGGGAACATTTTAGAGTGTGTCGACTATCGGGGAGGGTCGTTTAAAGTCCATTAGACTACATGGGAAAGCTCGCCAGCAATAAGAAGAAACCAAACCTAAGGTGTAGGTGAAGTTGAACTTCATAGGGACGAACATCTGATGCCGACAGCAGGACGTTAGAAGAAACCGCTGGGACAAAGGCAGAGCGTTATGGGCACCGCCGGGGAATAATAAAGAATATGCCAGGAACGTTATGGGCACCGCTAGGAGAACAATTTGCTTGAAAAAGTTGCGGCATGACTTTTGTGGAACCGCCGAAAAATGAAAATAATCAACTTTATAAATAGCAGGGCGTTATGGGCACTGCTGGAGAAGAAGGCTGGAACGTTATGGGCACCGCCTAGAGATTTTGCTTGCGTCGTCTCAAGCGAATTTTTACTTTGGGTCGAGAAGCTCATGGGCTGTATAACGGTAATGAACTCTCACTAGCGAACAAAATGTTACAACTTCTTGGGAGAATGTAGGCCTGGACGAAGAAAAAAACACTCAAAAGGAACATACAGAATAGAAATACCCGCGAAACATCACCATAAAGGTAGAGTGTGGGGCCAGGGCCCTCAAAAAACAAACTCATAACGACTTGATAACGAGAACTGCTGTAAAGCTGCTAGAGAAGAGGCGCAGCAGGGAAAAAGCCTCAGGAAGAGGCGCAACATTTGCTGCATTTTCTCCCCAGCTCGTCTCGGTCTGATAAAACAGAAAATTAAGCGCGAGTTTCTTATTCATTTCAAACATATCACTCGTCTTCTAAACACGAAAAAAAACCCGAAAATATTCATCAAATCTCATCAAAACTTGATCAAAATCCTCCATAAACCATGACAAATCGAGGTATGTATCCCGTCCTTGATTTAATTTGCATTGCAGCTTGAATTTGGGGTATAAAATTAGGGTTTTTATGCCTAATATTTCGAAAAATTGGGGGTTTTGCCTCAAATGGATTTGCCCCTTGAAATTGACATTAGAAAAGCATAATTGAACATGCTAGGAGCATAACCGTGTATCCATTTCGAATTTTCGTTGAATATTGATGAATTAAAAGCGAAATAAGACGATCTTTGCTAAACCGCTTAAAAAGGCTCGAACGTGACCTTATACTAGTAGGTTTTCAATAAAACTTGATGTTTTAGAACCCTTTGATGATGGGTAAACTTGTTATCATGTCGGAATTTCAGTTTGTGACTGGTTCTCCGGGACACTTCTTGCATGGGATTTAGATATAGTAACGAAATACTGCCGAAATTTCGGCTCGTAGCCATGACTAAGATTAAATTAGACACGTAGGAACATGACTTATCATACTTGTTGACTTTCTTGAGAATAGCGAAAGAGTAGCTTGGAAAAAAACGCCTTAAAACGGCCTCTAAATGCCTTTGTTTGCTCTTTTTGCAGAGGATATACCTTCTACTTCTTGGCGAGATCCCATGGACGTGGACTTCGATCCTCTCTCAGCCTTGTGGTTCACACGGGAGTTTTAGAGGAGGTGAGGAATAGGCAGAGACGCCTAGGAGGGCCAACGTGAGGAGGAGGGGCGTCAGCTAACGCAGGCGCCTGAGGGGCTGAAAAATGGGATGGCCGACATCTCATTTGGGCAGCGGAGAGCCACTTATCGGATCGTACGGCAAGGAGTATGGTAAGCTTTCAACCTCGCCTTGTATTGCGTCATTTCTTTTTATTTCGTCTACTTTACTTAGCTTAGAAGCTAACCAACCTTTCAAAATGCAGGAGGCTGGCAACATGAGGCCGTTCTCCGGATATACGACCATGATGGAGGCTTTCGAGAAGCTGTCGGAGGAGGAGAAGGAAATCATTGAGCTTGGGGCCTTCGGAGCCTTAGTGAGGGGCTGGCGCGAGATCAAGAGGAAGAAGATTCAGGCTAATATGTGCCTGATCTGAGCCTTCCTAGATCACTTCTGGGACACGACCTCGACTTTCCATATGCCTTTTGGAGAGATTGGGGTCACCTTGGAGGACTACAGCAGGATCTCCGGCTTGCCTTGCAGAGAGGAGCCGATGGTATGGCCTCTGACAACCATGAGAGTGGACTCAACTGAGGTGAGGGATTTGATCGGCTGGAACCTTGTTAGGACCGCAGCTAGGGTACCCGGCCTAGTTCCGAGTTCTTAAATCAAAGACTATTTTGAAGGTAAGGTTCCGGCGAGAGTGAAGATGACCGTGGGTGGTGGCATGGTGCCTCCTCCACCGTGCACAACTGAGCAGCGGGCTCGTTTGTGGCTCTGGTGGTTTCTGTCTTCGATTTACTTCGGAGACAAGGGGGAGAGGCTGTCGACGAAGCTTCTTCCTTTTCTTGCTAACTTGAGTAGCCTAGGCCGCCTGGACTGGGTTATTCCTAGATTTGCGGTCCTCACTCGGTACATGAGGGTCATGGTTCATCCCGAGCTAATGGAGAAGGGGACTTCTCCTGCTACTGTCGGTCCAGGTCTCATTTTGGAGGTATGAACCTTCCTTTAAATTTCTTATTTTAGAGTTATGAAATTAGAAATGGCAAAAATGACAGATTCTTTATAAATGAAGGATCATTTAGAAATAAATATGAAATGAATAAAATGAAAGATCATTTTGAAATAAAATATGAAGGGTCATTTGAAAATAAAATATGAAACGAAAGATCATTTTGAAAAAAAAAAATAAACCCTTCTTTTTTTGGCATGGGTGTACGCGTACTTCCTCGGTTTTGCTCCTACGAGAGCTACAGACGTAGCGAGGGACTACTCTGTGGTGAGGGACTGGATAGTGTACCGGCACAAGAGTCAACGGTCTTCTTACGACACTTGCAGGAGGGGTGTCAATGTCGTGCAGTTAGACAGGGTAAGTACTCTGCCTTATATTCACTTTTTATTTGCTTTTTCTTGATTTATAGCGATCATATGAATGACCCCTAATATACAACTTTAGTGGGTGTCGAGACCCTGGGAGGATTACTCTGGCGCTCTAGCCTTCGTGGTCGATGTTCTACGGTCTAAGAGTTCGAGTAGGCTGCTTCTTACGACGCCCATGAGACCTGTGTGGTACTTGGGTCAGCGTTTGCCTCGGCAGTGTCTCTGTGATGCCTTCAGGGTTCCCATCGAGCCTCCACGGACGATATTTAGGGAGCCTTCGGAAGCTGAGAGGGCGGCTGACTTGGCAGGAATGAGGGGTGACGCTCTCTTTCTTTCCGACCTCGAGTACTCAGAGTTCGTGCAGAGGAGACTAGAGTATTGGCCGATCGTGGTGAGTATACTTTCTATTTAGCCGCTTGAAATGATAGCTTCCTTTGAAAGTAGCTTAGAAATGACAAATTTGATTTGGTAGGAGATCGATGTGGCGGGCGTCGAGCCCCCAGCTTTCCTTGAGACGCTGGAGTTATGCGGGTCCAGCTGGTACGACGGTGTCTATGGAGATCTCGTCCTTCTCTGAGGCGGTGACATAGGCTAGACTCGAGGAGTGGCAGCACATCATGAGGAGAGTAAGCCTTCAGTTTAGGCTGTCTTACCTCTTTTGATGATCGTGTAAGAACACGACAATAAACCTTGTTTTTGAAAATAAAAATACAGGTGGCACCATCGAGGCACGCGGAGCTGTGGAGGATGGCCAACCGGCAGCGAGCGACGGCTGCTGAGGCACTTTCAGGTGGCTCGGGATGGCAGGTATGAACCTTCCTTTATTCAATTTTTTATTAACACGAGCATTTTGAGGTACTTTTTGGGGTACTTATCTTTCCATATTCTGCCATTTACCAACTCTCTTTCTTTTCAGAGGGAGCGTGAGCTGGAGCAGTCACGAGAGGAGAAGGCCTGCCTTTCGAGGGAGCTCGAGGTTCGAGATGCTGACATTGCCAATCTTGAGGCGATGGTGGCAGACTTGAGGGGTCGTTTAGCTGGTCGTCGTAGCTAGACTTGTACATTTGTCCATTCGTACTTTGCTTTCAAGCAAGAGCTCGAATTTTGGTGTATATATTTACATTTTGCTGTGTATATATGATGGCATACAAGCCTTTTGATACTGTTGGGTGTAAACTCTGTTATACCTACAAGTTAGTTTGGAAACAGGTTTGGCATATCGACTGTTTACGTCGTCATGCTGCCGAAATTCACGTAGAAATCTCAAGCAAAACACATGTAGCAAGTTAAAATTGGCCTAAACGGCACAAAATGCAACTTGAACAAGTCAAAAATGTAGAAATAAAAATGAAAAAAAGTGCCCCATAACGAGCAAAAAAAATGACTCGACGCGTGACAGAGGACGGGAGTGCTTCCCCTTAAAAAAGAAAATAAAATAAATGTGTAAGTGTAAAAAATAAAAAATGGGGCGAGAGGAGGGGGCGAAATGATTCTCCAAAAAAAATGAAATGAGTAAGTGTGTTTGTGTGATGAAATGTGAAATGACGATGTCGTCATGAAAAGCGAACCCGCGTTGGAATAGGATTCCGCAGCGAAACAAGAGTAGAAATTTGGTAAGGAAACAAAATTTCCGAATTCACCAAAGAAATTACTATAGGAATAGGAAATATTAACTAAACCGGGAATAGGAAAGATCCTCCGCGGAAATTTGCAGAAAATAGGACTCGGGAAGAGGCGCAGCAGGAGCTGCGACACTTCCAAAGGGCGCAGCAGTTGCTGCATCGTCTCTTTAGTTGGTCTCTTCCTGAGCGAAAGTAAGAAAGGCCGAATAGTATAAATAGAGGCCTCGGGTTAACTTATATTCTCAGAATTCTCCCTTCTATTAGTCTGCAGCTCATCAAATAAATAAAATCTCTCTCAAAAAAAAAAAAAAATTTGCAAAAAATGGATTCCTTTAAATCCCGACTCAAAGAATGGACGAACGATTTTTCGAACGTGGAGAAGCATGCCATGGGTGCTTTTAAGTTTGGATCCATCATCAGTTTTAAGCAAGTAAAACTGGTAAGACCATTCCTTGATGCTTGTCTTGAATATTGGGACCACGATTTTCATGTATTTGCCTTTCCTGGAGGCAAAATCTGTCCTTTTCCCGAGGAATTTGCAGCGGTTGGAGGATGGGATGTAGAAAATCTTCCGGCTTTACCAACTAGCTCCCAAGGATATAAGAATAAATTTAGGGATCTATTAGGACTGACCAAGGCTGAGGTGGATCGACTTGTGACCTCTATGGGTGTAAGAATGTTCGAGCTTGTAGACCGTTTCATAGATAGGGAAGACCCTACCATTTCCTATGCGGCAAGGCATAGAGCCCTCGGATTTTGCCTTCTTCACTGCTTTGTCTTAAAAGGACACGTTGATACAGAAATGAGAGGTGACCCGTGATTCTTGGGTATTATCGAGCAAATGGAACTGTGCAAGCTTGCTTGGTATTAGGAGAGACCATCTTAGGATTGGATAACCGAAAGGCGAACCGTGAGCTTCCCTATCTTGGGAGTCCTATCAGTTTACAGGTAAAAACGACCCGGCTTTTTTTCTTTTTCTTTTTTTTTTCGTTCTTTTAGTTTCGTTTTTTTTTTCCTTTTTTTTGTTTTTTTTCTTTTTTTTTTTTCCGGCCGTGGGTAACGCAAGACAAATGGATGCTAATGCTTGTCCCTTTTGCTGGTTTGGCTGATGGAGAGACTGCGATTGATCGAGCCCCCAGTTGACGTGCTTGGTGATGTGGCTCATATTTGCGCACATTTAGTCCCCTAACTAGCCTCGTTTCCATGCTTTCTAGTACTTATTAGGGTCGTTTCTATCTTATGTTCCCTATTTTGCACATTCTATGAGGTTTTAGTGCCCTTTGTAGGGGAGGATGCTAAGCCTTGCGCATATGGAAACAAAAGCGGAGATAAATTGATCGCACCTAACAACCAAGCAACAAAGAGGATACAATTACTAAAGGCCTAAGTTAACAAACCAAGTAAAATGGGCAATGATAAAGACCCCCATGACTCCTCAATGATCCCCACGGATCTTGAGGCAGTCAAGAAGAAGAGAAGCCAAGTTGTACAACAATCCAGGCGTCCCGACTTCAAGTCGGGCGACCCAAGGCTAAATCCAGGCGTCCCAACGACAGGACGGGCGAATCCTGAAGCAGCACGAGCGTCCAAAATAGGCGGGTCGTGGGACTCCTCATGGGACTTGCAAGGCGTTAATCTTCATCTTAGGGACTTAATCGTCATTTAAGGCCTTAGTTACCCTAATACTTGTAATTAGTATAAATACTCCATTGTATTAGGAGATGAGCATCAAGTCATTAGAGTAGATTAGAAATCAATTAGCTTAATTACTTATTAGTCCTTCCTTAATTATTTTTGAATAATTCTTCGATCTAGTTGAGGAATTGGAAGATTATTTGGGGTTTATTGAAGAATTGACAACTCTTCATTCATCAATCAAGTTTTCTTCTATTATTCTTTCCTTCCATTTGTTCATCATAAGTTTGGTACAATTTCTTTATTCCTTGCTTAATTATTGTTTAATTATCCTAATCATTCATCAGGTTTGGACTTGTTAATAGGATTGACACCCCTATTAGCATGTCTACCATGATCATGAGTGAGTAGTCTCCTAGCTAGGGTTAAGGGGGGATTAGGGGAATTAAAACATGGGAGTAGATCCATACTTAATCTAATCTGCTTTCATAAGATTGCTTGCATGTTGTAGTTTCAACTTATGCACATGTTATGCTTGATTAATTGCTTGATTGACAACCTTGCATGAATATCTTATCCATTCAACAAGACTTGAAAGATATAAACTAAGTCAAGGCTTGTTAGACCATGCATATAATTGAATAAGAAGAAACTAAATCGACTTGTAGGTGTTGTACAGTCTTGACCGACTCGACTCCGGGACCCAAATCTCCCTAGGAATTGTAAGACATAAACTAACTCGATTTCACTACAACAATAATTTGCTTGCAACTATGTAAACATGTTTGTATTATCTCCACCATGAATCCCCTATAAACCCATGACACCTTAGTACCTTTTATCAATTGTTTACATTCTCATTTACTTTACTTACTTTGTTTCACTTGCCTAGTAGTTTAGATAACCATCTCAATCCAAACTAAGTTGTGACACCCTAAGACATAGCTACTTGCAATCGATAATTTAATCCAATACCCGTCCCTTGGGATCCGACCTTTACTCACCACTCTACTAAGAGTAGTTTGTTTAGATTATAAATATTATTTTGATTGGTTAGCTTAGACGACAAAGTTTTAAACTGAATCAAAAATGCCGTCGTTGCCGGGGACGGTGTTCAATTGAATTGTTATCAATCTTTGCTTTTAGTTGTGTCTTTCTTTGCCTTGGGGGAAAACATTTTCTCAAGGTACTTCTCACATTTTTCTTTTAGTTTAAATTACAATATGGACCTTATAGATTGTTGTGTAGAGGACCATCCAAGTTCTACTCTCATCAAAGACCCTTTGGAAGCATTGGAGGCCTTGGAAGCAAGTGAGGCCAACGGTAAACATTGGGCATTAGACGTAGATCTCCTTGAGGCCGCTCTAGCCAACAAAGAGCTCACCTATGAGAAATCCATGAGGATAGATAGCATCCTCAAAGAATCATCACAACCCATCAAGGTGGAACAAGCAATGCGAGTAGAAAGTGTGATAGAGGTGGAAAGCATAATGGAGGTGGAAACTATTCTCAATGAACCATCAAAGGTAGAGGTTGAGGTACAAACACCATCTCTAAAACCCCTTCCCCCTAATTTGACGTATTCTTACCTTGATGAGTCTAAAACCAAACCCGTGATTGTCAATGAAAAACTTAATGATGGTCAATTGGAAAGTTTGCTTGGTGTGTTGAAAGAACACGAAAAGGCTATAGGTTATAGTCTAGATGACCTTAAGGGAATAAGCCCCAACTTTTGCATGCATAGGATTCATCTAGAGGAAGACCATAGACTTACCATCCAAGGACAAAGGAGACTAAACCCCCACATGCAAGAAATTTTCAAAGCGGAGGTTATGAAATTGCTTGATGCGGGAATCATCTACCCCATATCGGATTCCTTGCGGGTTAGCCCCGTTCAAGTGGTACCAAGAAAGGAGGTACCACGGTAGTAAAAAAACAACAAGAACGAGCTAATACCCACAAGGAAGATCACCGGTTGGCGAATGTGTATTGATTATCGTAATTTGAATTCCGCAATAAGAAAGGATCATTTCCCCCTTCCATTCATTGATCAAATGCTTGAGAGGCTTGCCTCTAACAAATTCTTTTGCTACCTTGACTGGTACTCGGGATTCTTCCAAATCCCGATACACCCAGATGACCAACATAAGACCACCTTCACTTGCCCATACGGACATTTGCATATAGGAGAATGCCCTTTAGGCTATGCAATGCTCCCGCTACCTTTCAACGTTGCATGATAAGTGTCTTTTCCGATTACTTAGAAACCATAATGGAGGTTTATATGGATGATTTTAGTGTTTATGGGAAAGACTTTGATTCTTGTTTGCATAATTTATCTCTTGTCTTGCAAAAATGTGAAGATGTTAGACTTGTTTTTAATTGAAAAAGTGTAATTTCATGGTCAATGAAGGCATTGTCTTAGGTCATTTGATCACGGAAAAGGGCATCGAGGCTGACAAGGCCAAAGTTGAAGTTGATAGAGAAATTACCGCCACCTGTGAATGTCAAAGGGGTGCGGAGTTTTCTCGGTCATGCGGGGTTTTACCAACGATTCATAAAAGATTTTTCTAAAATTGCAAAACCCCCCAGTCAACTTTTGCTTAAGGATGGCCCGTTCCAATTTACTCATAAGTGTGTTGAAGCTTTTGATAGGATCAAGGAGGCTCTAATTTCGGCACCAATCATTCAACCCCCAAATTGGGAGTTACCTTTTGAGATAATGTGTGATGCAAGTAACTATGTCGTTGGTGCGGTTCTTGGCCAACGAGTTGGGAAAGATTTACATGTTATATACTATATAAGCAAGACCCTTGATGCATCATAAGTCAACTATGATACCACGGAAAAGGAACTTCTTGCTATAGTGTATGCTTTGGACAAGTTCCACTCCTACCTACTTGGATCGAAGGTTATTATATTTTCGGACCACCGTGCTCTTAGACATCTCTTGGTGAAGAAAGAATCGAAGCCACGCTTGTTGAGGTGGATATTGTTACTCCAAGAATTTGACTTAGAGATAAGAGACAAGAAAGGAGCTGAAAATGTAGTAGCGGATCACTTGTCACGAAATCGATTTGACAACAAAGATGAAGATACACCAATCAATGATTCCTTTCCCGATGATGTTCTAATGGCCATCCACACACAACTTAAGAAGCATTCAACACCACGGTTTGCCGATTTTGCAAACTACATTGTAGGAGGAGTCCTACCTTCGAAATTGAACTACAATCAATGAAATAGGTTCTTGTTCGAAGTAAAGAGATACTTTTGGGATGATCCCAACCTCTAAAAATCATGTAGTGATGGTCTCTACCGCAAGTGTGTACCGCAATGGGAAGTGCAAGGAGTTTTGGAAGGTTGCCACTCATCCCCATATAGAGGACACCATGGAGCTAGGAGGACGGTTGCCAAAGTCCTACAATCAGGCTTCTATTGGCCCACCTTGTTTGAAGATGCTAGGGAGTTCATCATGCATTGTGACCCTTGCCAAAGAACCGACAACATATCTTGGAGGAATGAGATGCCACGACGAGGCATTTTGGAGGCTGAAATCTTTGATGTTTGGGGAATTGATTACCAAGGTCCCTTTGTATCATATCAAGGCAACAAATACATTCTAGTTGTCGTTGATTACGTGTCCAAGTGGGTAGAAGTAATTGCTACCCCAACCGATGATGCAAAAACGGTGACCAAGCTCTTAAAGAAAGTAATCTTCCCAAGATTTGGAGTTCCTAGAGCGATTATAAGTGATAGTGAATCACATTTCCATGAGAAGAAACTTGCATCTCTCTTGACAAAGTATGGTGTTCAACATAGGACCGGCTTGGGATATCACCCTCAAATAAGTGGTCCAGTCAAAATCTCAAATATAGAGATCAAACGAATTCTTGAGAAGGTTATCAATAAAATTCGTAAGGATTGGAGCACGAAGCTTGATGACTCTCTTTCAGCTTATAGGAAGGCTTATAAGACACCCATAGGAACTTCACCTTACAAGTTAGTCTATGGAAAGGCTTGTCACTTGCCATTTGAATTAGAAAGGATGATGACCCTAGTGGAGTTCGCGGATGTTCTAGGACTAGATGTGTCACCTACTCAATCTTCAAAGCCTCGAAATTATAGTGTAGAGCCCCTTTGGCGAGCCTTAACGGGCCGAGATTTGTCAAGAATCAATGATTGCTCGGCTTCATATATTCAAAACCCTATCATTCGGTTTACTTATCGATTCATATATTCAAAACCCTTTGGAGTCTTACTTGAAAATCCAAGGAAAAAGTGGTTATAAGTTCAATGCCCTATTGGTGCTACTTGAAAGATAGGCGCGGTTTAGAAACGGGAATGATAGTGGGATGAAACATATCGTCAATGAAGGCCTAGTGACGAGACTTTCAAAGTTCTTCAACCCCAACTTCAACAACAATAACTCTTATGTGCACCTTCCGGGTAATACTAAGATTAATGAAATGCTCCTTTTTCAACATCATCATTGGATAGCCTATGAGGGCTATGAGCGGAAAATTAAATGGTTGATTAAGGGAAGCAACCCTCTAATCCTTCCTACGGAGGGTTTGACGATAATTTCACCAAGAAGGGGTTCTCTTTCCCGAGTACCATCTATCTAGTACCCGGAAGCGCAAGTCAAGCAAATCAAGTCCCACCTCCCACTCAAAGACAACAACAAGCAAACGAACCTGATGTGACCATTATTTGAGTATATTTAGTCCCCGAATTACCCTTGTTCCCATGCTTTTTAGTGCATATTTGGGTCATTTATTGTCTTTAGTCCTTTGTTTTACATATTCTTTGAGGTTTTGATCCCTTGGTAGGAAAGGAGTGCAAACCTTGCATTTTCATGGCAAAATGGAGCTAAATTGATTGAATTAAATGACCAAGCATCAAAGAGAAGACAAGACTAGAAGGCCTTTGTACATATTGTAGTAGATGGGCAATGATGAGAAAATATCCTTGCATCCCCGAGGAAATCCTCAACGATTGTATGAAGAAAAAGGAAGAAAGGAAGAAGCTGATCAACAATCCGAGCGGATTGCCCACAATCCGCCCGTCCAAGAGAAGGAATCCAAGCGTCTTCCTCAGAAAGACGCTCATCCAAAACCACCACAATCCGCCCGTCCACCCCACAAATCCGCTCGTCCAAAAGACCCACAATCCGCTCGTCTCGTGCCCTGGACGCTCGGATTGTGTGACAGCTAATCCGTCTTCTACTTGTTCTATGAAGGATGCGCATACCTCGGGAAAGACTAGCAAAATGGAGACTCGCATATTTTTTTGAGAGTTGCGTTTCCTCAAGGACTTAATCGTCATATAAGCCCTTAATAAACCCTAATTTGTGTACCTAATCCCCACTATAAATACCCCATTAGTCTAATTAGATAATCATGTTCTTCTTAGCAATCTCTAGTGTAGTTTATATCAATCTAATCTCTCTTTAAACTTGTAATCAACTTTTAATCAAGTCTTAATACAAATCTCATTTCCTTAATCTTTCTTTTGTTCATCTTTCATTTTGGGTAATTGAAGATTATTTGGGTTATTATTGGGAGATTGACAACCTTCCAATCAATCATCAAGTACTTCTATTATTCTTTGCTTTATTATTGGAATCATTAGTAGGTATAATTCTCTTAATCCCTTTTTAATTATTGTTAATTATCTTCATTTATTCATCATGTTTTACTTTGTTGGTATGATTCACAACCTTGCTAGCATGTTCAACATGATAATGAGTGAGTAGTTTTCTTAGCTAGGGTTAATGGGTAATTAGGGGAAACCAACATGGGGGATGATTCATGCTTAAATTAATATGTTTTCATAGTTTATTTGCTTGCTTGTTGTGATCTCAACTAATGCACATGTTATGTTTTATGAAATGCGAGCCTATGAATCCTTGCATTTTTTACCCATCACCTATCTTTTCAATGAGACTTGTAAGACATAAACCAACTCGAGTCTCATTAGACCATGCATATAGTTGAGTAGGGAAGATTAAGTCGACTTGTAGGTGTTGTACAATCTAATCGATTCGGCTCCGGGACCCAAACTTTCCTAGGATTGTAAGATATAAACCAACTCGGTCCATCACAACAATAATTGCTTGCTTATAATTTGAGAATATGTTTGTATGATCAATTCCCATGAATCCCCTATGACCCCATGACACCCTAGTGCCTTTTAGCAATTGTTTACACCCCTTTTTAATCATCTTGCTTGTTTACTTTCATTGCTATTTAGTTTAGTGATCTTCTATTCAAACCCCAAATTGTGACACCCCTAGACACCGCTAGTTGCAATTGAAAATCTCACTTCAATTCCCGACCCTTGGGATCCGGCCTTTACTTGCCTCTTTACTAATAGTAGAGTTGTTTGTGGAGTTATAAATATTGTTTTGGTCTAGGTGCTCCTAACGACAACTACCGAAAACTAAACCTTCAAAGAGGAATACCGACCAAAAAATGGCGCCGTTGCCGAGGACGGTGTTAACTTGATTTAGATTTTCTTAGATTGTTATTAGTTGTGTCTTTCTTTGCCTTGGGGAAGTAAAACTCCTCAAGGTTTGTTCTAATTATTTTCAAGTTGTTTGATATTTTGCATGTCTAGAAGATCACAAGGTAACTTGTTACCCTTTGATCACGAAATTGAAAGGACTTTGACAAACAATAGAAGACTTGCTAGAAGAACTTTGAGAGGTATTGGTGAGGTTGTAGATATTCAACCAAACGCTATTGAGTTCGTCAACCCTTTTTCAAGAGAAGGTGAGGAGAACCCAACACAAAATCCAACACAAAATCAACCCACAATGCCTAAATTTTCATCACATTCCCTACCAACCGAGGAGAACCTACCCAATGGTACTCCCACACCACAACACTTAACCGGAAATTTCATTGCCAAATCCACATTTATCCAATTAGTCGAAAGAAGCCAATTTGGGGGGATGCTTAGTGAAGACCCTCACTCTCACATGGATACTTTTTGTGACTATTGTGATGCGATTTCTCAAACCGGTGTAACTCAAGAGCAAATTCGATGGGTCTTATTTCCTTTTTCTCTAATTGGCACCGCAAAACAATGGTTAAAAGGCCTTGATAAGGCTACTCTCGGAATTGACTCTTGGAAGAAATTGGCTCTAGCTTTCTACAAAAAGTTCTACCCACCGGAAAAGACTAACATGCTAAGAGCTCAAATTACGGGCTTTAAGCAAAGAGATGAAGAATCCTTGTATGAAGCTTGGGAGCGATTCAAAGGAATATGTCACTCATTTCCTCATCATGGACTTAGCGAGTGGTTCTTGGTACAACTATTTTGGAATGCTCTTTATGAAGACTCAAGAAACATTCTCAACATGGGATCAAAAGGTATGTTCACCGAAGTTGACGATAATCAAACTTGGAACAAGATTGAGGAAATGGCGGTCCATAATTCACAATATAGTAGACCTCGCAAGGCTACTAGAGGAGGAAAGCATGAAGTGAACTCTATTACTCAATTGGGTGCTCAACTTAGTGCTCACATTGATACCATCAATTTGAAGTTCGAAAAAGCTATGGCTAGACTTGAAGAAACCTCAAAATCACCAAAGCATCATGTTAATGCCATGACGGCATCTTCATCAATCCCAAGTGGGATATGTGAGAATTGTGGAACTTTGGGACATGACCAAAGTGAATGTAGGGGAACAAATGAACAAGTGAATGCTTTTCAAGCATACAAGAGTGGTACTCCTTATTCAAATTATTACAATGAAAACACCAAATTCCACTCAAATCTCTCATACAAAAGCCAAAATGTTCAAAACCCTCAACCAACATACACCCCACCTCCCATGAGAAACCAAAGTCAAAGACCCTTTTACAACCAAAACCAAGGTTACCAAAATCAAACTCCATACCATCAACAAAATGACCAAGGTTTTGATGTTCAAAAAGCGGTCCTCCAAATGCAAAAGAATCAACAAGAGTTTTTCACTCAAATGCAAAAGGATAGTCAAGCAAAGGAAATCACCATCAACAACATCCTAGCCCACACCAAAATGTTGGAAACCCAATTGACTCAACTAGCATCTTCAAGCTCACAAAGACAAAAGGGGAAATTACCACCTCAAAGTAATCCCCCGAGACATGAAACGGTTAGTGCCATCCACTTGAGGAGTATTACGAGGTATGAAGCACCGAAGAAGCAAGTTGAGGATGAAGTGGTGGAAGCTAGTGACAAAGAAGAAGTTGTGCAAAACTCCAAGGATGGAGAACCATCAAAAGAAGAAGTTTCAAAGAAAAGTGAAGACAAGGCCAAGGAGAAGGAACCCATTGTGATTAGACTTCCTTTTCCGAGTCGTCAAGCTAAGCCCAAATTTGATGACCAACTTGGAAAGTTTATGGAAATTGTGAAGGATTTGGAAGTCTCGATTCCTTTCACGGAATTAATCAATCACGTGCCAGCCTATGCAAAGTATATGAAAGACATCCTTACAAAAAAGAAGTCGATCCAGAAGATTGAAACTATCGCCTTCACTAAGGTGAGTAGTGCAATCCTTCAAGGGAGTTCACCTCCGAAACTTAAAGATCCGGGAAGCTTCTCAATACCGTGTACCATTGGCAACACAATGATCAACAAAGCCCTATGTGACCTAGGGGCTAGTGTGAGTGTTATGCCATATTCGGTAAGTAAAAGTTTAGGGATGGGAGAGCTTAAATGTACCAATATCACACTCCAAATGGCCGATAGATCGACGAAGACACCATTAGGGATATGGGAAGATGTTCCCGTAAGAATTGGGAAATTTTTCATCCCGGTGGACTTTGTCATTGTTGACATGGAAGAAGACTCCAATATTCCAATCATTCTAGGTAGACCTTTCTTGCACACCGCGGGTGCGGTAATAGATATGAAGCATGGAGAACTTACTCTAGAAGTGGGAGATGAGAGCATAACTTTCAATCTTGACAAGACTATTAGAGCTCCCCGTTTGCATGAACCATGTTTTATGGTTGATCATTATAGCCGGAAGGATGAGAGGAAGAAGTCGGAATTCCAATGGAAAAAGAAAGTTGATGATGCTCCATCAAAAGAGCAAGTGAATTGTAATAAAGAGAGCTTGAAAAGCTCACCCATGAGAAGTGAAGAGGATGGCCTCATTGGCCAAAACAAGAAAGGAGGAGAGTTATCTCTATCAACTCAAGAGATTTTTAATGATCAAGTAGACGAAGTTTGTGGTCTTTGGGACGATGAGTTTGAAGGGATTTTTAATCCCTACATTGGTAATGCTATCAATCAAGACCAACATGAAGGACAACAAGTGCAAAGATCTATTGAGGATCTTTATCATGATAATGAACAAGCTTTTGACTACTTCTTCAAGGTGTTGAGCAACATCAACAACACCTTGAACATGCCCTCATGACATCTCACTAAGGATGAGAGTTTGTTGGAGTCCTCTCCAAACCACCATTTGTAAATATTTCTAACTCCCTAACTTGCATTTTAATTCTTACATTGCATTTTTGTCATTTTTGGATTTTTGTGCCTTGATCAAGATATTCATCATTTTTTAGAGAAGTTAGGGAGGGACTAATGATTTTATTGATGTGTAGTGCTTTAACTTAGTGTGGGGATAGCAATTGCCTAGGCTATTCATGCCTTTGTAGTGCCCCTACAATGAAGAACACGGGATTTGAAGAATGAAAATGACACGGGATATGCAAGTGCACGGATGGTCCTGAATCCGGGTAGACTAGGTGGAATCCGAGCGGTTTCTGGGTAATCCGCTCGTCTAATAGGAATCCGAGCGTCTATGGAGGAATCCGTCCGTCCAAATGAGCTGCAAAATCAAAAAATTTAGTTTGTTAGAGAATCCGAGCGTCCAAGCTGAGAAGACGCTCGTCTGAAACTGGTCGTTCGTCTTTGCAGAAAGACGCTCGTCTTTTTGCCAGTGCAGATTTAGCAAAGTTCATGTAAGAGAATCCGCTCGTCTTTGAGGAAAGCCGCTCGTCCTGAATTGCAGAATCCGCTCGTCTTCACTGAAAGACGCTCGTCTTTAGGCGAGTTTTCCTGAAACCAAATTGAGCAGAATCCGAGCGTCCCGAAGGGAATCCGCTCGTCTTCCCCTGCAGTTTTGAATTTTTCGGGTGTTTTAATACCCCTTCCCACATTCATTTCATTAATTCATTCATTCAAACACTACCCATAAACCCTGAAACCCCAAAACCCTCATCCTCTCCATCACCAAAAACAAAATTTCCTCAACCAAATTCAACAAAATCAAATCCAAACTTCCTTACAACAACAATTAATCACTCCTTTTGCAACAATAATCAATCCAAGCACCAAAATCTTCACTTTGAGTCGAGTTTTGAAATACAAAGACAAATCCTTTCATCTTAAATCGATTTGGGTATAATTAGAAATTGAAGATTTTTAATCATTTCTTGGTATAATCAACAATGGCAAGAACAAAAGGAGCAATAAAGGCACTCAAGGCAAAGACACTTTCGAAAAGGCAACAAAGCCTTCAAGCAAAGAAAGCTTCAATGGCTATGGTGGTTTCTAGTGCAAACTTGGAAGTTCAACAACAACAAGATCCTCCCTTGGAAGCAACAACAACAACAACTCCGGAAATCGCTCAATTACCCAACTATCCGGAGATATGCCGATTAAGTGCCCACCGAACAAACTACCTTCTTCCACTCTCCAAGGACGCCGAGTACATCATCCGTCAACAAAGGGGCGAGATTGAAGAGCCCTCCTCCTCCATTGTCACACCACCCTACCCATTCAAATATCAAGAGCTCAAACCCAAAGATGTTGAAGTGGGCAATGACTACGTGACTCTCCTCATGCAAGAGATGCCCAAACAAGCTTATAATGATCGAGTAGATGAATACTTAGCCCAATATCCACCCCTCCTTCATTTATCTAGGCAAGGACTACTTGATCCTTCATGTCCTTTGCCTAGTTGGGCGGATAGGGAAGTTATCTTTCCAAGCACATCTAGGGGTGAAAGACCGGGTGAAGATGAGAATGTCAATGATGAGGTTGTTGATGATGAGGGTGTTGATGAAGAGGTAGATGAAGAAGAAGAGGGTAATGAAGATGATGAAGGAAGTGAGCAAGATCAAGGAAGTGAAGATGAGAGTGGAGATGAGTCCGCTTCTATGGAGGAAAATGATGACAATGATGATATGGTGGAGGACTAGCAAACTTTGGAGGCTCCTACCCTCTTGAGGTTTGTCTAATTCTTTCTTTGTTTTCTTTATTTTTATCTTGATCATAGTTTGGAGAGTCCTAGCAACATGAGGACTAACACCTCGGCCCCATTGAGGTGTTCTTTTATTGTTCCCACATGGAAAATCCAAAATGACAACATATAGTTTCATGCATTGCATCTTGTGTGCATGAACAACCCCAAAATTTAAGACATTAGAAATAATGTCTATCTCGGTTTGGGGAAGTACATGCATACGCAATGGGAGGTAATCTAAATTACGCTCTCCGTCATAAACAAAAACCCATGCATCATATAGTGTAGATTAGAATACCTTGCATTTAGTATAGAAATCATGCATCATACTTGCATAATTTCCTATCATATTGGCCATTGAGGACAATGCCCATATTAGTGTGGGGATGGGAAATTCTAACTTAACTTTTATTCAAAAAAATCCAAAAAAATCCAAAATTTCGAAAAATTGAAAAAATTGAAAACTTGAAAATCCAAAAACAAGTTCATTTCCTTTGTAGTGTAGACTTGTATATATTATGTTTGTCTATCCTTGTTCACATTGATCGACTACGCCACATCCGAGACATGAGGATATTGAAGACCGCATGGTATGATCTTTCCAATCTCCTTTTTCCTCTTTATGTTAATGACTATGTGGCTTTATTTTGATTGATGCGGTATAAACAATGTGAATTTAGGACTTGCATTTACATTATTTGGCATATTAGTTGGTAGAATCATATGCATTAGGATGAATATATGTTAGTTGCATCATGGCATGTAGTTTGCATGTTAGAAAATTTTGCGAAACCGTCTACTTGGGAAGCTTGACAAGTGTATATAGGCCCTAGTAGATGTTTTTTCTTCTTAAGACTTTGCTTGTTAGAATACTTGTAAAACACCCTAGGATGTGTCATGCTAGTATCCTTTGACCCATGGATTAAGGCCTAGTCAAGAGTACCTTGTGGTGTGATAACTCCTTGGCTACCGTTTATTCCAAGGTAACCCTTGAAACCATGCAACCATCATTCATCCATGTTCTACCACATTTTTGTCATCAAAGGGAATGGGCACAAAAAGAAATTGATTTGAGTTCAAGAAATGAAATTAAAAGTGAAAGAAAGTTTGCAAAATGCATCAAATGAAAAGAGGAGCAAAAATAGACTCTTATGCTTCAAATATAAGCCACCCTCACTACATATGGGGTGACTTTGAAAATGTTCAAAAAGATAAATGCAAAAAGTTGAAAGTTGTCAAGTGTTGAAAAACCAAAAATCAAAAGAAATGGCAAGAAATTGTTCTCAAATGTTATATGCCACAAGAAATTGGGGGGAAAAACAAAAACAAAAGCAAACTCCCAAATGAAACTCAAATTCTATTGATCCCTTTATCCATCGTATCCATTTTTGTGCATGGTAGAGAGGGGACGACCCTTCTTCATGTCTAGGCAAGAGGGGGAATTCTGCGATCCTCCAGTATTTCTAACACCATAGGGAGTCTACTCTTGACAAAAGCATTTAACGATTGAGGACAAAGGTACCCTAGCTTGATACAACTTGGAGGTGATTTATTGGTATCCTTCTAGGCTTAGTAGTTTGAAGAAATTGCATCTATGAAGGAGTGTGTACCCTTGAATTGCTTCTCTTGTAGATAATTTCCGCCACTTAGATGAGGAAAGTGGCTATTCGTTTGTTGATGCATCCATTACTTGTTTTGTGTGCTTTAATGCTTGGATGTGTCGCCATTTTGGCAAGACCCACCTTGCCTTGCAAGAAGGCATCCTACCTCATGGTTGTCTTGTTGTGAGTTGAAGGGGCGGAGTGAGACCCGCTAATTGTCTCATATCGGCTATGCTATTAGGTTAGTTTAAATAACGGCCCTAGTCTTTGTCACCTCTTTACTCGGGACGAGCAAAGGTTCGGTTTGGGGATATTTGATGTGACCATTATTTGAGCATATTTAGTCCCCAAATTAGCCTTGTTCCCATGCTTTTGAGTACATATTTGGGTCATTTATTGTCTTTAGTCCTTTGTTTTGCATATTCTTTGAGGTTTTGATCCCTTGGTAGGAAAGGAGTGCAAACCTTGCATTTTCATGGCAAAATGGAGCTAAATTGATTGAATTCAATGACCAAGCATCAAAGAGAAGACAAGACTAGAAGGCCTTTGTACATATTGTCGTAGATGGGCAATGATGAGAAAAGATCCTTGCATCCCCGAGGAAATCTTCAAGGATTTTATGAAGAAAAAAGAAGAAAAGAAGAAAGAAAGAAGCTGATCTACAATCCAAGCGGATTGCCCACAATCCGCCTGTCCGTGAGAAGGAATCCGAGCGTCTTCCTCAGAAGGACGCTCGTCCAAAACCACCACAATCCGCCCGTCCACCCCACAAATCCGCTCATCCAAAAGACCCACAATCCTCTCGTCCCGTGCCCTGGACGCTCGGATTGTGTGACAGCTAATCCGTCTTCTACTTGTTCTATGAAGGATGCGCATACCTCGGGAAAGACTAGCAAAAAGGAGACTCGCATATTTTTTTGAGAGGAGCGATTACTCAAGGACTTAATCGTTATTTAAGCCCTTAGTAAACCCTAATTTGTGTACCTAATCCCCACTATAAATACCCCATTAGTGTAATTAGATAATCATGTTCTTCTTAGCAATCTCTAGTGTAGTCTATATCAATCTAATCTCTCTTTAAACTTGTAATCAACTTTTAATCAAGTCTTAATACAAATCTCATTTCCTTAATCTTTCTTTTGTTCATCTTTCATTTTGGGTAATTGAAGATTATTTGGGTTATTATTGGGAGATTGACAACCTTCCAATCAATCATCAAGTACTTCTATTATTCTTTGCTTTATTATTAGAATCATTAGTAGGTATAATTCTCTTAATCCCTTTTTAATTATTGTTAATTATCTTCATTTATTCATCATGTTTTACTTTGTTGGTATGATTGACAACCTTGCATGCATATTCAACATGATAATGAGTGAGTAGTTTCCTTAGCTAGGGTTAATGGGTAATTAGGGGAAACCAACATGGGGAATGATTCATGCTTAAATTAATATGTTTTCATAGTTTATTTGGTTGCTTGTTGTGATCTCAACTTATGCACATGTTATGTTTGATGAAATGCGAGCCTATGAATCCTTGCATTTTTTTACCCATCACCTATCTTTTCAATGAGACTTGTAAGACATAAACCAACTCGAGTTTCATTAGACCATGCATATAGTTGAGTAGGGAAGATTAAGTCGACTTGTAGGTGTTGTACAATCTAATCAATTCGGCTCTGGGACCCAAACTTTCCTAGGATTGTAAGATATAAACCAACTCGGTCCATCACAACAATAATTGCTTGCTTATAATTTGAGAATATGTTTGTATGATCAATTCCCATGAATCCCCTATGACCCCATGACACCCCAGTGCCTTTTATCAATTGTTTACACCCCTTTTTAATCATCTTGCTTGTTTACTTTCATTGCTATTTAGTTTAGTGATCTTCTATTCAAACCCCAAATTGTGACACCCCTAGACACCGCTAGTTGCAATTGAAAATCTCATTTCAATTCCCGTCCCTTGGGATCCGACCTTTACTTGCCTCTTTACTAATAGTAGAGTTGTTTGTGGAGTTATAAATATTGTTTTGGTCTAGGTGCTCCTAACGACAACTACCGAAAACTAAACCTCCAAAAAGGAATACTGACCAGAACCTCAAAAGAATGAGCAAGAAAAGATCGCTATCCCTCCTTACCCTTTTCCCGTACTAACTCTAAGCTATGCATCGCCAATAATATGACGACAAGGTAGATACTTACTATGCTCTCTATCCTAGCTTCCACTGGATGGCCCGCCAAGGGCAAATTGATGAAGAGGGGGCACCTCTCTCTTTGGCTCAAATTGACATTCTCTTCCCAAATTATGTTCATGGAAATGATGGAGAAAATGGCAATGGCAATGGAGAAAGAGAAGGGTCGAGTGGTGGTGACACCGTGGAGATAAATAGTGATGCGGACGAGTTCATGGATTTCTACGAAAATGATAAATCTAGAGCAAATTGGGATGATGATCTTGGTGGAGAATATGGCAACAAGTGAAGAAGTTCATTGGCTTGGTGGAGCAGGCAAGAGGCACCCACCATGGCTTGTGTGAGCTTTTCTTTTACCTCTCTCATTTTTATGTCAAAATTTGAAATAGCATTCTAACTTAATTTAAATAATCATTGTTGTTTCGGTTTCGGCCTTTGTTAGTGTCCTTGTAAAATTTAAGGACTAGTTCCACCTTAGAAACATCAAGGTGATGATGATTTTTGTTCCCACTTGAAAATCCAAAATGACAATTTGTATCTAGCATAGCATTGCATGCATGGTTTTGTGGCCAAACTTCACCCATTAATTTAACCGGTTTGGGGAAGTTTAGTCACAAGCAACCCGAGTTAATTCAAATTAGCCCTCCGAAAATAGAAAGCATGCATCATGTAGTTTAGCTTAGTTTGGATCGCTTGTATATATATTTATCAAATGTAAATATTTCACATGTAGAGTGCATTTAGTATAGAACCATGCATCATTTGCATAATTCCCTATTGTTTTGTCCATTGGGGACAATGTCCCTTCTAAGTGTGGGGATGGGGAATTCTAACACTATCTAACTCAAAAATTCAAAAAATGATAAAAATTTGATTTTTTTTTTAAAAAAAATCAAAAAACATGTTCTTCCCTTTTGTAGTGTAGAAATGTATATATTTTATATATTTGTTTGTTTGTGTTTACTCCTATCACTTGGGACCGACTACGCCACATACGAGGCTTGAGGAATATGAAGACCGCATGGTATGATCTTTCCAAATCTCCTTTTTCCTCTCGTATGTTAATGAGAATGCTGCTTCGTTTTGTTTGATGCGGTACAAACCAATGTGATTATAGGAGTTGCATTTAGATTATATGGCATAATAGTGATAGTAGCATATGCATTAGGTTGTATATATGCTAGTTGCATCATGGCATATAGTTGCATATTTGAAATTTTTTGTGAAAATGTCTAGTTGGGAAGCTTGGCAAGTGTATATAGGCCGTTGTAGATAATTTTTCTCCTTGAGACTTTGTTTGCTATAATACCCTCAAGACACCCTAGGATGTGTCATACTAGTATCTTTTGACCCATGGACTAAGGCCTAGTCAAGAGTACCTTGTGGCGTGATAACTCCTTGGCTACCGTTTATTCCAAGGTGACCTTTGAAACCATGCAACCACTTCCACTTCTATCATTTTTGTCACACAAAAAGGGAATGGGCACAAAAATTTCCAATTTGAGTTCAAAGTACCAAAGTGAAAGTCAAAAAGTTTGCAAAAATTGCATCAATGAAAAGAGGAGCAAAAATAGACTCATATGCTTCAATAAAAGTACCCTTGCTACAAAATGGGGTTACTTTGAAAAATGTTCAAACAAAATGCAAAAAGTTGAAAAATGCCAAACATAAAAAATGGCATGATCTTAATCTTCAAATGCTACAAAAATGGGGGGGAAATAAACCCAAAAAGCAAATTACTACCATTGTGAAACTCAAAACATTTTGATCCCTTTTGTCCATTGATGATCCTTTCTTTGTTTCATGGTGGAGAGGGGACGACCCTTCTTCTTGTCTAGGTAAGAGGGGGAATTCCGCGATCCTACAATGTTTCTAACACCATAGGGAGTCTATTCTTGACAAAAGCAATTAGCGATTGAGGATGAAAGTACCCTAGTTTAACACAACTTGGAGGTGATTTATTGGTATCCTTTTAGACTTAGTAATTTGGAGAAATGATATCTACAATGGAATTCCCCCTCTTACCTATGGTGTTAGGATGCATCGCCATTTTGGCAAGCCCCACCTTGTCTTGCAAGAAGGCATCTTACCTCATAGGTGTCTTGTTATGACTTGAAGGGGCAGAGTGAGACCCGCTAATTGTCTCACATCGGCTAGTAGTATTAATAAAGGTCATAGTTTTGGTCACCACATTACTCGGGATGAACAAAGGTTCGGTTTGGGGATATTTGATGTGGCTTATATTTACGCACATTTAGTCCCCTAACTAGCCTAGTTTCCATGCTTTTTAGTACTTATTAGGGTCGTTTCTATCTTATGTTCCCTATTTTGCACATTCTATGAGGTTTTAGTGCCCTTTGTAGTGGAGGATGCTAAGCCTTGTGCATATGGAGGCAAAAGCAGAGCTAAATTGATCGCACCTAACGACCAAGCAACAAAGAGGATACCAATACTAAAGGCCTAAGTTAACAAACCAAGTAAAATGGGCAATGATGAAGACCCCCACGACTCCTCAATGATCCCCACGGATCTTGAGGCAGTCAAGAAGAAGAGAAGCCAAGCTGTACAACAATCCAGGCGTCCCGACTTCAAGTCGGGCGACCCAAGGCTAAATCCAGGCGTCCCAATGACAGGACAGGCGAATCCTCAAGCATCATGAGCGTCCAAAATAGGCGGGTCGTGGGACCCCTCATGGGACTTGCAAGGCATTAATCTTCATCTTAGGGACTTAATCGTCATTTAAAGCCTTAGTTACCCTAATACTTGTACTTAGTATAAATACTCCATTGTATTAGGAGATGAGCATCAAGTCATTAGAGTAGATTAGAAATCAATTAGCTTAATTACTTATTAGTCCTTCCTTAATTATTTCTGAATAATTCTTAGATCTAGTTGAGGAATTGGAAGATTA
The DNA here is from genome assembly GCF_048544455.1 of Silene latifolia. Lineage (NCBI taxonomy): Eukaryota > Viridiplantae > Streptophyta > Magnoliopsida > Caryophyllales > Caryophyllaceae > Silene > Silene latifolia. The sequence continues at coordinate 95,198,989 of NC_133537.1, read as the reverse complement.
TTTTGGGTTTATTGAAGAATTGACAACTCTTCATTCATCAATCAAGTTTTCTTCTATTATTCTTTCCTTTCATTTGTTCATCATAAGTTTGGTACAATTTCTTTACTCCTTGCTTAATTATTGTTTTATTATCCTAATCATTCATCAGGTTTGGACTTGTTAATAGGATTGACACCCCCTATTAACATGTCTACCATGATCATGAGTGAGTAGTCTCCTAGCTAGGGTTAATGGGGGATTAGGACAATTAAAACATGGGGGTAAATCCATACTTAATCTAATATGCTTTCATAAGATTGCTTGTTTGTTGTAGTTTCAACTTATGCACATGTTATGCTTGATGAATTGCTTGATTGACAACCTTGTATGAATCTCTTATCCATTCAACAAGACTTGTAAGATATAAACTAACTCAAGGCTTGTTAGACCATGCATATAATTGAAGAGGAAGAAACTAAGTCGGCTTGTAGGTGTTGTACAGTCTTGACCGACTCGTATCCGGGACCCAAATCTTCCTAGGAATTGTAAGACATAAACTAACTCGATTCCACTATAACAATAATTTGCTTGCAACTATGTAAACATGTTTGTAAGATCTCCACCATGAATCCCCTATAAACCCATAACACCCTAGTACCTTTTTATCAATTGTTTACATTCTCATTTATTTTACTTACTTTGTTTCACTTGCCTAGTAGTTTAGATAACCATCTCAATCCAAACTAAATTGTAACACCCTAAGACATAGCTACTTGCAATCGATAATTTAATCCAATACCCATCCCTTGGGATCCGACCTTTACTCACCACTCTACTAAGAGTAGTTTGTTTAGATTATAAATATTGTTTTGATTGGTTAGCTTAGACGACAAAGTTTTAAACCGAATCACTTGGATATCAATCACGATCGATCGTGATGAGGACAAGGCTATACATGGTGGACTTTGCTCGAGTGTGCAACTATTGGGAGAACAAGCTAATGAGCGAAGGTGGTCCCTTGATTAGATGGATCGTCCCTTGGTGGCTTCTTAGAGCATTGACGGGTAGGGGTGAGAAAAACCGTGTACCCGATACGGTTTTGAAAACCGTATCAGGTATACGGTTTTTAAAATCGCCAAAATAACTATACGGATCCGATACAGTTTCACCGTATATACGGTTTTCGAGTACCTGGAAAAACCGTGTATACGAAATCCGTATATATGGATACGGTTTGGTGACAAATGCGCAATTAAACAATGTAGTTATTTAAGAGCTACTAATTACCTCAAACATGATTATCTTCGATGAAGGGCTAATTTTTATTTATTGAGATAAGTTAGTAAGATAATTCATAAAAAAAACATTAGGAGTGGAAGTTGAAAGAGGAACTTTGCATTTTTTTAAATTTTTTTATACAAAAACTTCAAACCGTGTCGAAAACCGTATATACGGTTTTGATTTTGCCTGACCCGGATACGATACGGTTTATGAAAACCGTATCGTATATACGGATTTTCGTATCGTATATACGGAAATCCATATAACTCAAACCGTATACCGTATAGTATATATATTATAAAATCGTATTGTATATTTTTGCTCACCCCTATTGACGGTAGTATCATCCCTCAACCCTACTCGATCTATTCACGTTCCTGGCTTGGATTTTATGGTCAGCATATTCCCAGGAGAGGTTGATGAGACAAGTGGGCTTGAAGCAGAATATTCCAACGCTTGATATTGTACCGCAGACAGCACTGGCGCATTCCTCCGAGTCTTATCGCGAGTGGGTGCTTCGTTGGGCCTAAAAAAACATGTGGTTTATACCCGTTCCAGTTGGTTCGTTCTGGGTGTTGAATTCTTACTTAAAGTGAACGAAGGCTGGCATCTCGAAAGAGCGTGAGAAGCTATGGAAGCATGAGCTGATGGACTACAAGATCCGTGAGGTGGCGAAAGAGAACCAGAAATACTTGACTGAAGGGGAAGAAGAGGCTGGATTCCGAGTTGTCCGTCCGAAGAAGAAGCCAAAGAATGCTCCCATTGAGAGGATGGTTGATGATCGGAATCGAAAGATCAGGCCTCGAGAAAGACCGTTGGTGATTAGGCCAGATATAATGCAAGAGCGTCCCCATCAAGGTCGAGACAAGAAATATGACCAAAATGCCAAAGGCAAGGAGGAAAATGGAAGAATATAAATAGCCTAAGTCTTTATTAGTATTTATTATTATCGTTGTTTATAATAAACGGTGGGGTTTTTAGAATTCTAGCCTAGAATTTATTTCAGCATTTATTATTTGATGTATTATTTGGGCGTATTATTATAATAAATGAATAAACTGGTTATTTTAGTTAGAAACTTTAAATCAATTCCCCTTATTTATTCTTTCGAATTTCAAGTGCCAAAGCAAATGTCCTTCTATTTACATTTCTTGGATTAAAAATAAATTGGGTTGTATCCTCTGAAGGATTGCCTACTTATTCATTGAAATGAAATCAAACCCAAAATTTAGTTCAAAATAGAAAATGTAAAGGGATAAATGTTCGAATCAAAAGCTTGAAATGAACGCAGGGAATAAGCATGATGCTTTACTTACTCCTAGAAATGAAATTAAGTTATTCGATGATATTGAGGACAGAGCAAAAATGTCAAAACGCAAGAGCGAGGTGACACACATTTTGAGGCCGGTCAGGGCCGTGAATAACGTGTCGCAAGAGCGGCACGTGGACCACGCGTGGCGCGTTTTTAAAGCCTATTCTAATGTTAATATCTCTTAAGTTGGTATAGATTAGTTGGAGTTGAAAACTTATTTCCGTCTAGGTCCGTAATTCTAACCGCACCCCCTGAGAGTATAGATTTGACTAGGTAAGGCCCAGCCCAATTAGAATTGAATTTCCCCCTTGGGTTGACTGGCAGAAAAGCTCGGAAAGATTTCAGCACTAGGTCTCCCTCTTTGATGTTTCGGGGTTTGACATTTTTTGTAACAACCCGGATTATAAAACAAAGGAAAAACTTATATAAACTAAATATCAGAGTACGATACTGATAAAAGGGTCAAGGTGGCGGAAACACCTGACCAATCCGGTTCGCTACTAAATCCAAAACCAAACTAATACATTATTCAAAGGGTTCTTAAAACTTAAAGCAAACTCCTATTTATTATTAAGCTCGCTTCGCACATTCCCCAAACAAGCATCAACCAGTCAGCAACAATCTGAACAACCTGAGAATGGGGGTCGACAATCAGTCAGGAGTAACTAGATGATCTCCCAGTCATGTTTACAACAATTGAATATAACCAACACTCAATAACAATTGAAATACATATACAGTAAACATGTGAGATCATCTATACTCATGAAAATCAAGCTCAGACTTACTACTCATGACATTCATAACACTAGATGGATGAGACTATATGAACTTAGACCATATGCAACCACTAGACCATGGACACCTACAAACCAAAGTAGACACGATCCACTGCACATAAGGCACAAATCTAGCAACAAAGCATAGTGAATAGAGCGAACGCCGCTAGAACATTTAACTGATGAACTAGCAGATGGAACGTTTAACTGACGAACCATCGGTTGTGAAGTATTTAACTAATACTCCTCGGTACTATGTATAGCGTATTACCACTGCCTATATGCCTAAGACCTGGCCAGACCTCTCGATGCATTAACTGTACACCGAACGACACTCGGGACCCAGAACATTTAACTGACGAATCTGGCCACCCCCGAACATAGACCAATAAACCTCCGAAGAGCAGCTCTTGATTCATTCCGATAGTATTTAACTGATACTACCGTCATCTATTCGACTTAGCCAACAAACAAATATGGACAGTTTAACTGATTGCACACGACATGCGGGAACCACATCACGACTCAACTCAGAAGAACAGTTTAACTGACTGTCCTACCAACATATGAATAAGAGTAACCAACGACACATGCACACATTGTCATATAGTAACTGAACACAACACAACATGTGAGACAAGCATAAACAACCAAGGTTATAGTAACCTTAGTCATAACATGAACTATGGATGCGAGGTTATAGTAACCTCTACTATAACTTCAACATATATAACTTGAAGTTATACTTACCTCAACTATAACCTTGACACGAAACTCAAAGTTATACTAGTTCCAACCATAACCTTGAGCCATAAATCTCAGGGTACCTTAGTTCCAGCTATAACCTTAACTCGCACTTCAACGTTATAGTAGAGTCATCTATAAACTTGAATTCATATTTCCAAGGTTATAACTCAAACATTATAACTCAAACAACCATAACTAGAGCAACAACCCAAAGTTGTACTAACTTCAGCTATAACACTTGAATCATCATCAAGGTTATACTAGCTTTTGCTATAACTTTGGAGAGCACCCTTGGCCGCCTATCATGCCGCCACTAGGGTTTATTCGTAAACCCTAATTACGCTCATGACACCCATAATTTAATGCATAAGCAACATATGATATATAATTAATGCATAAAAACATATACAAACATGCGAAACATATTTAATCATGATAACAAATAATCAAACATGTACCAATCATGCAAAACAATTATTAAATCATATTAATTACATCAATTGGCATAAACACAATTAAAAGAAAACACCTAGTCACCTTATTAAGCAAATAATCCTAAAGATCGTCTTCAACGATATAAACGTCCTCTCCAGGAGCAACTTCCACGCCTTTATGAATCATCACGTGCCAAAGATAACGAATCTAATAAATATACTAACTATATATATAAAAACTATAAAATTATAAAAACTACGCGAAACATAAAAACTTACGAAGAAGATAGATAAATCCAAGAAGTGGGATTGATCTAAGCACGAAAGATGATGAAGGAAGGAGGAAAAGGCGCGGCACGAAATCCTAGGAAGGGTGGAGGCACACAGCACAAGGGAGGAAGAGAGGAGGAGAGAATTAGGTTTAGGGTTTTGAGAATTATGAGAAAGGAAAAGCAAGGGTTTGATTTCCCTTCTTATTTATAGAGAAGCTCATGGGTTTATTCTAAGCTTAGGCCCAAAACTCACCCATCTACACCAAGAAACACGTGAGACCCAAGGAAGGAGCGGGTCTTCACCGTTTTCGAGCCCAACGAGCCCAAAAGACAAGAGACGGATATTTTCCCGGAAAATAAAATATAAAATATGGGAAAATAAAATTAAAGAATTATATTATGGAAATTAGGGGTGGTACAATCCAACCCCCTAAAAAGAAGTTTCGTCCTCGAAACTTGATAAGAGAACTACCTCACTCGAAAAGATGTGGATGCTTCTCTCGCATAGACCCTTCGGTTTCCCAAGTCTCTTGCTCGAACTTCTGACTCCTCCATAGAACCCGAACCAAAGGTAAAACCTTATTCCTTAACCTCTTCTCCTGACGTTCCAAAATGCGAACAGGACGTTCCTCATAAGTCAGGTTAGGCTCAACCTCGATAACATCAGCCTGTAGAACATGAGAAGGATCACTGCGATAACGACGCAACTGCGACACATGGAACACATCGTGAACCTTCGACAGATTCGGAGGTAAAGCCAACCTATAGGCTACCTCGCCAACTCTCTCGAGCACCACATACGGTCCAATGTACATAGGACTAAGATTTCCCTTAAGTCCAAATCTCTTAACACCTTTCATCGGCGAAACCTTAAGAAAAACCTTGTCGCCAACCTCAAACTCAATCGGCCTACGCCGCAAGTCTCAGATATCGTCTTACGTCGATCCTGGGCTGCCTTAAGCTTCTCGCGGATCAACCTCACTTGCTCAATCGATTCTTGAACCAACTCTGGGCCAAGAACGACAGCCTCACTAGAATCGTCCCAACACAAAGGACTACGACACTTCCTTCCATAAAGTGCCTCAAACGGAGCCATCTGAATACTAGCTTGGTAACTGTTATTGTAGGAGAACTCCACAAGCGGTAAACTCTTCTCCCAACTAACTTGGAACTCCAAGGCACACGCTCGCAACATATCCTCAAGCGTCTGAATCGTACGCTCAGTCTGACCATCAGTTGCAGCGTGAAAAGCCGTACTCATCTTAAACTCACTTTGCCCAAAGCCAATCAAGCTTTTTTTCCAAAACGAGAACAAAACATCGGATCACGGTCAGAGATGATATCCTTAGGAACCCCATGAAGACGAATGATCTCACGCTGATAAGCATTCGCTAGTTCCTCGAGACCCCAAGTCTCCTTTATCGGAATGAAATGCGCGACCTTAGTCAAACGATCAACCACGACCCAAATCGCATTCATTCCCCTCGGCGACCTCGGCAAACCCATGACAAAGTCCATCGAAATCGAATCCCATTTCCATGCGGGAATCTCCAACGGTTGCAGTAGACCACCAGGTCTCTGATGTTCGAACTTAACCTTCTGACAAACCAAGCAACGGCTCACAAACTCGGCGATCTCTTTCTTCATACCCGGCCACCTAAACTTTAGCTTCAGATCCTTGTACATCTTATCACCACCAGGATGAACCAAATAGGGAGTACTATGAGCCTCTTTGAGGATCTTACATTTTAAACCTCACAGCTAGGCACACACCAACGACCTTGGAATCGTAGACCATCATCAGGTCCAACGTCGAAGTCTCTGGCGCGCCCTTCGCTTATAGCGACTCGAACTCCTTCTAAGTATTCATCCTCTTTTTGCTTAACTCGGATCTCATGAAGGATCTCGGGTTCAGCAAACATCGCACTCAAATCTAAAGTACCAGGAAGAACTACCTCAAGGCTCATCTTCTGGAACTCTCGACTTAAGTCATCAAGTAACACCAACACAAATCTCAAAGCATGACACACCTTACGACTCAAAAAGTCGGCAACCACGTTTGCCTTACCCTCATGATACTGCAGCTCAATCTTGTAGTCGTTAAACAGCTCCAACCAACGTCCTTGTCTCATGTTAAGATCCCTCTGAGTGAAGATATACTTTAAGCTCTTATGATCCGTATAAAAGTTGCAAGAGACTCCATACAAGTAGTGTCGCCACAGCTTAAGTGCAAACACCACTACTTCTAACTCAAGATCGTGAGTCGGATAGTTCGTCTCGTGAACTTTCAACTGACGGGAAGCATAAGACACAACCTTACCCTTCTGCATCAAGACACAACCCAACCCAAACTTCGATGCATCGTAAAAAACTTTGAACACAACACCCTCTTCTGGTAGAGTCAACACAGAAGCGGTAGTCAACCTTTTCTTCAACTCCTGAAAAGCAGCTTCACAAGCCTCAGTCCAAATGAACTTGGATTCCTTCTTCATTAACTGAGTCATCGGCCTCGCGATCTTGGAGAAATCATGAACAAACCGACGATAATACCCAGCTAAACCAAGGAAACTCCATACCTCGTTCACATTCTTTGGACTCTCCCAATCGACCACGGGTTGAATCTTCGACGGATTGACCATAACTCCATCGCCAGATATCACATGACCCAAGAAGGTAACTTCCCTTAGCCAAAACTCGCACTTTGAGAACTTAGCATACCACTTCTGCTTACGCAGGGTCTCCAATATAACATGAAGATGACGCTCGTGCTCAGCCTCATCTCTCGAGTAAATCAGTATGTCGTCTATGAACACCACGACACACTTATCCAAATACTCGCTGAAAGTGTGGTTCATCTGATCCATAAAAATGGCAGGTGCGTTCGTCAACCCAAACGGCATCACCACGAACTCATAGTGGCCATACCTCGAACGAAAAGCAGTCTTAGGAATATCTTCATTCCTAACTGGAATCTGATGGTAACCAGACCTCAGATCGATCTTAGAGAACACACTAGCACCACGGAGTTGATCAAACAAGTCCTCGATCCTCGGCAAAGGGTACTTATTCTTGATAGTAACCTTGTTCAGCTCACGGTAGTCAACGCACACCCGCATACTACCATCCTTCTTCTTGACGAACAAAACAGGCGCACCCCACGGCAAAGCAGTCGGTCGGATAAAACCCTTATCGATCATCTCCTCGAGTTGCTTCTTGGGTTCCTGTAACTCAGTTGGTACCATACGATAAGGAGCTTTCGAAATGGGACCAGTTCCAGGTAGCAGCTCAATCGAGAACTCTACATCCCGCTCAGGAGGAATACCAGGTAGATCCTTAGGAAAGACATCGGGAAACTCCCTAACCACAGAGATATCCTCTAACTTAGGCTCAACTGAAACACCATGAACAGTGCACAGATAGATCTGATGACCCTTTCTACCCATGTTAACCATCTTCAAAGAAGAAACCCACTTGACCGTAGGTGTAACCCTTACACCCTGATAAGAAACCCTTGAACCTGTAGGACTCTTAAGCACGATATTCTGATCATGACACAGGAACCTAGCGTCATAGCGAGATAACCATTCCATACCCAAAATCACATCAAACTCTCCGAGTTTGAATTGGACGAGATCGGCATGCAGGATCGCCCCTGCGATACTGACAGGTACGTCCTTGAAAAGAACGGAGCAAGAAATAATCTCACCCGTAGGAAGGGATATAGAGGTATGAATGGATGATGAGGAAGAGAGTCCAACACGGACGGAAAAGGATTCGGATACGAAAGACATCGATGTACCCGTATCAAAAAGAACAAAAGCAGATAAAGAATGAACGGAGTAAGAAATAATCTCACCCGTAGGAAGGGATATAGAGGTATGAATGGATGATGAGGAAGAGAGTCCAGCACGGACGGAAAAGGATTCGGATACGAAAGACACCGATGTACCCGTATCAAAAAGAACAAAAGCAAATAAAGAATGAACGAGAAAGGTACCCGTAACCACATCTGGATTAGCATCTGGCTCAGCAAGGCTCATAACGAACACACGACCAGTCTTCGGAACATCAACCTTTGGCGCTTCCATCTTTGGTTTCTGGGGACAATCAACAGACTTGTGTTCCGGAGCCTTGCAAGTGAAGCAAGTGATCGGATCGCCGTAGTACAATCTGATGCCACAGGGTGGTAAGCCTTTCCACACTTGAAGCAAACCATGTCCTTCTTAGCTTGACCTTGATCACGTGGAGCATACGGACGAGCCTCATACTTTTGTTTCTTCTGGGAAGCATTGGGAGCAACATAAGGTCTCTTCACGAACTTACTCTTCGCACTCTCCTCAGCCTCGGTAGCAAGAACTGAATCGTATATGCTAAGAGCACGATCATAAGCCTGCTGGAAAGAAGTCGAAGGAATACCAGACATAGCAGTCTGGACCTTGGGAGCTAGATTATTCTCATAGCGACGAGTCCTAGAAACCTCGTCCATAGCAACAGAAGTAACGAAACGCGACAGCTTCACGAACTTGTTGGTGTACTCCTCAACGGTCTTGGAACCTTGCTGTAGACGAAGGAACTCCTGCTCCTTCTGCCAGTGCATCTCCTCAGGATAAAACCTTTTCTTCAGAGCCTCAGAGAAAAGAGCCCAACCATATCTAGGCTGAACTTCTAGACCAGCTCTAGCAAGAGCCCACCAGTTGTCGGCCTCGTCCTTCAGATAATAGGTGGCGATATCCACCATCTGATCCTCAGGACATCCAGTAGCAAGGAACAACTTCTCCATCTCTCGAATCCAAGCATCCAAAGCAGTAGGATCGTTCGCACCATCATAAGTCGGAGGACGGTGACGAGCAAAGCTATCAAACACAGTCGATTGCAGATGGTTGTTGTTGTTGTTGTTGTTGTTGTTGTTGTTGTTGTTGAGGTGGTTGGTGAAACCTTCGGCCATAGATGCCAAAGCGGCCTCTAGTCTCCTGATGTGGTCAGCATCGGTCTCACCATTCGCGTTACGCACCATCTGCAAGAACGAAATCTCGTTATAAGTGGTAGAACCTAAGTACCACTCCAAACAACTACTCAGCATACACTTTACAAACATAAGAAAATCAACCAATCCTATTGGTTTCTACCCCATTTACACTCACTCATTAACAAGGTCATTTATTTTAGTCATCAACTAAGAGAGAGTTGGGAGCGTGTTCGCTCTGATACCAACTGTAACAACCCGGATTATAAAACAAAAGAAAAACTTATATAAACTAAATATCAGAGTACGGTACTGATAAAAGGGTCAAGATGGCGGAAATACCTAACCAATCCAGTTTGATACTAAATCCAAAACCAAACTAATACATTATTCAGAGGGTTCTTAAAACTTAAAGCAAACTCCTATTTATTATTAAGCTCGCTTCGCACATTCCCCAAGCAAGCATCAACCAGTCAGCAACAATCTGAACAACCTGAGAATGGGGGTCGACAATCAGTCGGGAGTAATTAGATGATCTCCCAGTCATGTTTACAACAATTGAATATAAACAACACTCAATAACAATTGAAATACATAAACAGTAAACATGTGAGATCATCTATACTCATGAAAATCAAGCTCAGACTTACTACTCATGACATTCATAACACTAGATGGATGAGACTATATGAACTTAGACCATATGCAACCACTAGACCATGGACACCTACAAACCAAAGTAGACACGATCCACAGCACATAAGGCACAAAGCTAGCAACAAAGCATAGCGAATAGAGCGAACACCGCTAGAACATTTAACTGATGAACTAGCAGATGGAACGTTTAACTGACGAACCATCAGTTGTGAAGTATTTAACTGATACTCCACGGTACTATGTATAGCGTATCACCACTTCCTATATGCCTAAGACCTGGCCAGACCTCTCGATGCATTAACTGTACACCTAACGACACTCGGGACCCATAACGTTTAACTGACGAATCTGGCCACCCCCGAACATAGACCAATAAACCTCCGAAGAGCAGCTCTTGATTCATTGCGATAGTATTTAACTGATACTACCGTCATCTATTCGGCTTAGCCAACAAACAAATATGCACAGTTTAACTGATTGCACACGACATGCGGGAACCACATCACGACTCAACTCAGAAGAACAGTTTAACTGACTGTCCTACCAACATATGAATAAGAGTAACCAACGACACATGCACACATTGTCATATTGTAACTGAACACAACACAACATGTGAGGCAAGCATAAACAACCAAGGTTATAGTAACCTTAGTCATAACATGAACTATGGATGCGAGGTTATAGTAACCTCTACTATAACTTCAACATATATAACTTGAAGTTATACTTACCTCAACTATAACCTTGACACGAAACTCAAAGTTAGACTAGTTCCAACCATAACCTTGAGCCATAATTCTCAGGGTACGTTAGTTCTAACTATAACCTTAACTCGCACTTCAATGTTATAGTAGAGTCAGCTATAAACTTGAATTCATATTTCCAAGGTTATAACTCAAACAACCATAACTAGAGCAACAACCCAAAGTTGTACTAACTTCAGCTATAACACTTGAATCATCATCAAGGTTATACTAGCTTCTACTATAACTTTGGAGAGCACCCTTGGCCGCCTATCATGCCACCAGTAGGGTTTATTCGTAAACCCTAGTTGCGCTCATGACACCCATAATTTAATGCATAAGCAACATATGATATATAATTAATGCATAAAAACATATACAAACATGCGAAACATATTTAATCATGATAACAAATAATCAAACATGTACCAATCATGCAAAACAATTATTAAATCATATTAATTACATCAATTGGCATAAACACAATTAAAATAAAACACCTAGTTACCTTATTAAGCAAATAACCCTAAAGATCGTCTTCAACGATATAAACGTCCTCTCCAGTAGCAACTTCCACGCCTTTATGAATCATCACGTGCCAAAGATAACGAATCTAATAAATATACTAACTATATATATAAAAACTATAAAATTATAAAAACTACGCGAAACATAAAAACTTACGAAGAAGATAGATAAATACAAGAAGTAGGATCGATCTAAGCATGAAAGCTGATGAAAGAAGGAGGCAAAGGCACGGCATGAAACCCTAGGAAGGGTGGAGGCACACGGCACAAGGGAGGAAGAGAGGAGGAGAGAATTAGGTTTAGGGTTTTGAGAATTATGAGAAAGGAAAAGCAAGGGTTTGATTTCCCTTCTTATTTATAGAGAAGCTCATGGGTTTATTCTAAGCTTAGGCCCAAAACTCACCCATCTACACCAAGAAACACGTGAGACCCAAGGAAGGAGCGGGTCTTCACCGTTTTCGAGCCCAACGAGCCCAAAAGACAAGAGACGGATATTTTCCCGGAAAATAAAATATAAAATTTGGGAAAATAAAATTAAATAATCATATTATGGAAATTAGGGGTGTTACATTTTTGTTGAAGGCTCTTCTAATTCGTGCTTGATATATCTGGACATTATGCAAGGCGCGTAATCTTCGTTCGTCCAATAGGACGAATTTTTCATACATATCCCTATTCCATTCTGCTTCCGGGATTTGGCTTTCGAGTAGAATGCGTAGAGACGGGATTTATAGCTCTACTAGTTGTACGGTTTCCATACCATATGTTAAATAGAAAGGAGTAGTCCTTGTGGGCGTCCTGACTGAGGTTCGATATCCTCATAATGCAAAGGGTATCTTGTTAGGCCAGTTACGATAGTTGTCGATCATTTTCTTGAGGATCCTGACGACATTTTTGTTTGCTGCTTCCACCGCACCATTAGTCTGAGGTCGATAGGGTGAAGAATGATGATGCTTAATTTTATACTTGGCCAGTAATTGTTCAGTTTCAGCTTGGAAATGGGACCCGTTGTCACTTATTATCTCATGTGGGCACCCATATCGACAGATGATATTGGCTTGTATGAACTTAGCCACATGCTTGGATGTTAGGGCAGTATAGGACGCTGCTTCTACCCATTTTATGAAGTCATCGATGGCCACCAAAATGAAATAATGACCTCCCGTTCCAGTTGGAGTGATCTTCCCGATGATGTCGATTCCCAAGCAGAAAATGGCCAAGGAGATGTCATCGTGTATAACAGAGATGGTGGGACGTGTTGCGCATTCCCGACGATCTGGCAATTGTGGCAATGTCTTACGTATTTGATGCAATCCGTTTCCATCGTCGTCCAGTAGTAGCCTAGGCGCATGACTTTATTTGCAATCATTGGTCCACTCATATGAGAACCGCATTCTCCATCATGGATTTCTTCCATAACTTTCTTTGCTTTTGAATGAGCAAGGCAAAGCAAAATGACGCCTTGTGGCGTTCTCTTGTATAACTCCCCTTGATTCAGGACATAGTGAGATGCTAGTAAACGTATTGCTCGTTGTCCCCTCTTGTCCATATATGGTGGGTATTCGGCGTTGAGCTTGTAATTCAAAATGGCTTGGTACCAAGGCTCCTCTTGATTTTTGTTTTCATAGGTAAGAAAGTGGACATAAGCCGGTTCAGATCGTTGCTCGATGCATAATGGCATTTCCGTCATGCTGTCGGGCATGTTGTCTGCGAAGTCGCCAAACTGTGGACCAAGCCACCCGCGCATTGGTTAGATTTCGAGGCGGTGGCACTTCTCCCACGGAACTTTGGTTGGACAAATCACGTCATGGGCCGTTACCGATTTGAAAGGCATTGAAACCGGTGAAAGGTTTGAGCAAGCCTGCATTTGTGGGGTCGCCACCAATTTTTATGGAAAATTGGAACCGTTCGAATACTTCATGCCATGTCAAGAAACAAAGTAGTGACATGAACACTAAGAAATAGACAACTTGGTCGAAGAATTGAGTGACTTGATCTATCCTGGCTTGATATGGCGCAAGGCTTTCACTCCGGTTTTCCAAGATCCGGTAATTTTATTAATGATTAGGGACGAGTCGCCATGAACTTGGAGTCTCTTGATGCCTAAACTGGCCGCTATTTGTAAACCAATGAGGCAGGCCTCATATTTTGTCGCGTTATTAGTCACCTCGAATTCGAGTTTGACAAAAATCGGTGTATGCTAGCCTTCAGGAGAAATGAGTAACACTCTTATACCGTATCTTTTGAGATAGGAAGTGTAATACCCGACATTTTTGGTATATTTCATTTACAAGTTTACATTTAAATTTAGAAGTCGTAGTAATATTTTATTTTATTAAAGGTTTACATCGGAATTTTATAATTGTAAAGAGCTAATCGGATTAGGAAAGTTTTTATTAAAGGAGTTTTAAACCAAAAAAACGGGGGAGGAGGCACGGGTTTGACGATGTATCTTGACCCAGTTTTGGAAATTGTAGGTTGGGTTGTATTTGATAATTCACTAGTATATAAATCTCACATCCTACATCTTTTAAAACGCTAGTGGCAAATCAAGACGCCGAGCATCTTTAACCCTATTTTCATGTAAGTTCATCTTTCAATTTCTACTCTCTTAAAGCCTTCAACTTTAATCTTTCAAGCATATTTTAATCCTTGTTCATCGTAGAAGCATGTTTATAATTCTTGTAATTATGTTGAGATAGTTTATAACTACTTTAATTAACAAATTTTTGTACAACAATTTCGTAAATCTGTAATTTGCTTTGAACGCATCGTTAGACTATTTTAAAATCGAAATCTTTGAAAACGTCAGAAACAGACTTGGCCTATTTTCAAGTCTAGTTTCTGCCTTTAATATTTCATAGCGTTTTACCAAGTAGTTTTTTCAGAATAAATTCTTTATGAACGCGTCGACAGAATATCCGCGTATGCACTAATGGTCTATGGTTTGTGTCTTTAACCTAATTTATATTTCGAAAAAAGGTTTTATCTTTTTATGACATTAAATATATAATGTATAGATGATGTTAGAATTTTGTTTTACTAGAAATCGATTTGTTTAACTCGGTTTAGAGATCGTTACTTTTTTAGTGACGTATTTTATCAGACTTTCATAATCTGTCTGTTTAACCCCCAATAACTTCATATTTTGACCACGTAAACACAATAGAGCTTGAAGAAGAGAGTCTTAGGGTTCTAACCCAACTGCTCTTGCATCAACAGGATTTTTCTATAATTAATTATTAATTTTACGGTGAGACTGCGCATGCCGTTTTTCCGTAAAGTTAGATATTTTATAGTTTAAGATATGTTTATGATTAGCACGTGATTATCTAAGCTAGTATTATGGTAACTGCATGTTTGGACTTGTATTAAAGCATGGTCATGGCTTAGATTTACCTATATGGTTAAGATCTTATGTTGATTAGAATTGGTTATGTTACGTATAGATTGTGCTTTCGAGGAAGAAGAGTTTTGAGCTTGTGTTTTGGATTTGCTAAGCTATCGGCAAGTTTCCAACTTACTCAATATAGATATGTATGATAATGTGTGATGATGAATGGAGATGATTGATTTTCGAATTATTTCAAGAATGTTTCTAAATTGATTTGGCAAGCATATTTTATAAGTTGATGAAGTATGTTTTCAAGTGAGAATTATTATTTAGTATTAAAGTTGAGGTTCGACCTATTTAGGTGTACCAATTCAGCTATTTGGCTACTTTATGGAGATGGAAGAGAGGGGTATATGTCTGTGGCGGACTTATACCAGGATGCCTTGGAGACCCATACTTATTAGAGTTGGTGTCTCGTCATTTTTCCTCCTCCTTTGGGTTAGTCAATGTGAGGGTGTGCACACTCAAGATCTATGGCTAGTTAGTACATAGTTTGGGAAGGCTTGTCAATCCGGCAATGGCTTGCTGAAACCTTCTATACATTGATACTCTTTCCGGATACCAAAGCAAAGCAATTTAAGAGAAAGTTTAAAAAGCAAGTTTGTTTATAAGCTATGATGAGAAAAGGAGAACTGCTTTGAGAAAAGATTTGAATGGTTTTAATTACTTTTTAAGCTGATTTATAAATATGATTGTTGATATTTATTATGATCATATTGGATTATGTATTTGTATTGACTTGTTGTATTTTAATGTTGTCCACCAAATCTTTCACTCGTGGACCTATGATGAACCATTTAATATTTCCGATTTTATGGGGAGTAGAGTAATTGACAGGTTTTGCTAAGTTATGCGTTTAGGACGAAGGGATAGAGAGCACGTGTGACGACGACAAGTTTAGATTATTTAATAAGACTAGTAGTTTACCCTTCCGCAACAGTTGAACTTATTTATTATTAAAGATGTTTTAAGACTTTGACTTTCTCAAGTTTATTTCTAGTTAAGAAGGTTGTAATCTTTATTCAGATTTTTCCGCTGCAAGTTAATTTATTCTAGTACCCTTTATATCTATTTTGATATCGTTGCTATATTTGAAGTGACACCGTTAACACGCCCAGTTTCCGAGTTAAAGGTTTACAATTTTGGAGGACGGAAATTGGGGGTATTACAAATGATATCAGAGCGGGAGTTTAGTAGGTGACTAGATCTTTATATCTCTTCACCGCCTGTAGGTCGACCGACCTCAGAAAGCTTTCAAAAAAAAACTAGGCCGTGTATAAAAAAAAAGGTGTCTCGTGTGAGTAAAGTGCGGGGATGGGGCCGTTATATTTGTCTTATAATATTTGGTTTATGTATCTATAACATGCTCTTACTTGTATGTGTTTGAATTGTTATAAAAGATGAAGTTCATCACACCCTTTGAATGTAAGATGCAACCATGCGTGTGCCTAGTGACTCATTGTAAGGATTTGGAAAAGTATGGAAAATGTTTATGTACGGTTAATGGGTTTGAGTGGTTGAGTGATACTTATGTCAAAGGATGGGCTCTTGTTAGTACCTTGCCTACTTATGGACCGTATTCTAACCTTAAGCAGACCTTACTCTATAAGAGGGATACTCACTACTTTAGAAAGCATTATGACCCAAACTACCTTAGAGGACAGGCCCCCATACACCCACCGAACCATAGTTTTGAAGAATTAGTGTTGAGGTGTAAGGAGTTTGCAGGGTGGAATGTAGCCGGAAGAGGAGGAGTGGCGGGTAACCATGAGTTACCCGAGAGAAGCGAGGATACCAAGGGTAACCGAATGGTACCCGAGGGAGTTGTGAGTGAGAGTGAGCAAATGGGCTCGGATGATGATGAGAGTGATAGAGAAATTGAGGTGATTATTATTGATTCTGACATTGATGAGGATTATGAGATAATACCACCGGATGATACTATGGATGATGAAGACCTACCATTCAAGGATCCTGAGGAAGAAGATGATTTACCTTTAGAAGATTCGGAAGAGGATGATGATTGTTAAAAGTGTTTAGCAAGAAAGCATTATATGTCATTAGATCTTGTAATAAGTTATTTATATATTCGTTAAATCTGGTTGTTAGAATTACTAACAGTTATACGTGTTATGGAATAAGCAATGTTTTTAACTACGTGGTTAAGTGTGGCATGTGAGCCTATTTATTTTCGATGAGCAAGTTTATTGTTGTAGCATATAGGGCCTATTAATTTATCTTATGAAGTAATAAGATTGGTTTATTTGAACCAAAAGAGTATGCATATTCGTGCAAAAGTTATTGTTGTTATTTTATTCGTATGGATAATAGTATGGATGTTCTGCATAAGTTTGGCATTTTGTGGCTAGGGATGTACGACGTTGGTGCTAGGGGTGGCGTTTAAGACGTTACTCATAGTACAAATGCGATTTATTAAGATATACATGTTTATTCATGTTTAAGTCTCGTATGTACAAGTAGTGATATGGAACTCTACTTGTATAAATTCGATTTATTAAGATATATGATACTTGCATTGATGTTATGCGAGTAGTATCACAGTGATGCTATATTCGATATAAGAATAAACATTAGGATAGAAGCCAACTCAAAGTTATAGCACGAGTTACTTTATTGCAGAAAATGGTTAGAAAGGAGTCTGCAAATAAGGACACAAATGCTATGATGCAACAACTGTTGCAAATGAACATGGAATTGGTAGAGTCGGTTAGGCTGTCAAATCAAAATAGGGTGACTACACCAGCAGCTAGTATGACTCGTTCAGTCAGTCAACAGAACCCAACTACTTTCACTGGAAAGGGCATTGATCCAATTAAGCTATAAAACTGGATCCAAGAATTTGAGGTGATATTTAATACTTTACAATGTCCTGAGGAGTTGAGGATAGATTAGGCTGCCTTTTATCTAACGGAGAATACTATTATCTGGTGGAATGCTAATAAGGAGGTATTGACTGATTTGGGATCCTATGTTAATGAGGGAGGAGAAGAGGTTATAGAACCGTATCGTTGGGATAGCTTTGTGCATGACCTTAGAAAGGAATATTTCCCTGAGCATATGAGGAGGGCTAAGAGGGCCGAATTCGACCGATTGGAGCAAGGGTCGATGACCATTCAAGAGTACTACTTGAAATTCCAGGAACTAGTTCGTTTTGCACCCGAATTAGCACCTAATGAAGAGGCTAGGGCTTACAAGTTTGAACAAAAATTGACTTACACCATTCGCGAGAAGTTTGGAGGAGATACATTGATAATGTGAGGGCTGTTTATGCTAAGGCTTGTAACATTGAGAAATTGCTTGATGAAAGGAAACATGCGCTAGGAGAGAAGAGAAAAGGAGGAACGTCGGATAATACTCAAGGATTTCCTAAGAGAGATAATTTCAATCATTATGGAAATAGAGCTCATTCGACGGGGAGCCACCGTCCAACAAATGGAAATGCTAGTGATAAACCACCGACTCCGAGAGTATATCATTGTAAGCAATGGAATAAGAATCACCCTAGAAAAGATTGTGATGGGAATTTAGTGACATGCCATTTGTGTGGTAAATTGGGACATAGGCAATATGAGTGCTATCAAAAAGACCAGTTAGTCGCAGGAAGGAAGTTTACCACAGGGAATAGCTTTATGGTAAGTAGCAGTGGATTTAATACCCCCAGAAATCATAATGTAACTCAGAAGTTTGGCAATAATAATAACCGAACCAACTTTGTTAAGCCGGCCGCGTCTGGAGCGACCAATAAGCCGTCTGGGTCAGCTTCGACGGTGTAAGGAGGAAATGGAAATCAGATTGGGAAGTTGTTTACTTTAGGAAGGAATGAGACGGAGCATACGGAGAATATTGTCACTAGTACATTTTCCTTAAACTCTAAACCTGTTTATATTTTGTTTGATTCTGGCGCATTGCATTCATTCATATCTACTTTTGTTGCATCAGAAATAGAGCTTAGTTCACCTAATACAATCAATGATAAGTTTATACAACCCTCTGGGGAAGAAATTTTGTGTACTAAGATGTATAGAGATGTACCTTTAGCCATCATGGAAGTAGACTTGCCTGTTAATTTAAAATAATTTCCCTTAGAGACCTTCGATGTGATTTTGGGAATGGACTGGTTAGTTAGACATAGAGCTAGAATTGATTTTTGGCAAAAGAAAGTGAAACTAAGAGGACCTAAGGGAATAAGAGTATCATATCAAGGATTTATTACTAAGCTTAAGGTGAAACTTATTTTTTGTGATGAAGCTTAAGGCCAAATTAAGAAGTGGATGTCCGTTGGTGTTGTGCCACGTGAGAGATATGGACGTGGAGAGTCCGGCCTTGGACGAGATTGGAGTGGTGCGTGAGTTTAGTGGTGTTTTCCCCGAGGAGATTCCTCGAATGCCACCATATCGAGAAGTGGAGTTTGATGTCGTGCTTAAACCGGGAACTGGACCTATATCCAAGGCACCTTATAGGATGGAACCTAAGGAATTAGAAGAATTGAAAACCCAGTTAGTGTTTTGTTGGATAAGGGGTACATTAGACCTAGGTTATCGTCGTGGGGAGCTCCGGTGTTACTTGTTAAAAAGAAGGACGGTAGTATGAGATTATGCATTGATTACCGTGAGTTGAATAATGTGAGAGTTAAGAACCATTATCATTTGCCTATGATCGATGATCTTTTCGATCAACTTAAGGGAGCTGGAGTATTTTCAAAGATTGATTTAAGATCAAGATACCACCAACTAAGAGTTTCATAGAGTGATATACCTAAGACTACTTTTAGAACTTGTTATGGACATTATGAGTTTACCGTTATGTCATTTGGGTTAACAAATGCACCTGCTATTTTTATAGATTTAATAAATCGTGTGTTTAGACCCTATATCGATAAATTTGTGGTTGTTTTCATAGACGATATTTTGGTTTATTCTTAGTCAAGGGAGGAATATGAACATCATTTGAGAGTACTTCAGACACTTAGGGACATTCAATTATATACTAAATTGTCGAAGTGTGAGTTTTGGTTGGAAAGAGTGGCATTTCTAGGCCACGTGATATCTAAGGATGGAGTGTTGTGGACATGGGCCACCTACACACGAGACCAATCTGTGGACGTGCAGCAGTCGGAAATCCACGACCGGCGGTGTAATAGATGCTTTCGACCGGATCATTTTAGATCGGTCGATTTCATCTCGGCAAGGGTCTCGAAACAAGGATCAGAAGTTCGGAGTCTTCACCAAACAATTATGGGATGCCTGGAAACCGTTTGAGTCCACTTTATACCTAGGTCAATCAAGGCAAAAAGCGGTGCTTGACATAGGTACTAAAGATAAGGAATCGTCCCTCTTTAGCATCATATCGCTAGAATGACTCTCGTTCGCCCTGGATAAGGTCGTCCACTATCCAAAGTTTCTGAGTAAGAGGTGAGGGTATGTATTGGGAAGCCCTTTAATTGAACACTCAATCCCACCCGCGGTAGCGGCCTCTACTAATCGATCTTGGTTGGTTGAATGCAAAAGTTGATAAAACGGGTAAATGCATGAATGCGCATCCACAAGTTTAAACCTAACATGTGAAATTTGCTATATCGGTTGTTTATCCAAATATCAAGTAATTGATGTCAAGTTGGATTTAATGTTGATTTGCATGCAAGACGGAAATTAAACATCTATTTACCGAGTTAGGTTTATGGTGCATAACGTGATCCATTTGTCTTAGAAAAGTGTTTTGTCAATAACATAGTGTAAAATGCGGACTCGTCAATATGATTTGTCTTGTATTCGGGTTAAACGAAGTCAGGATCGTCCTAGACGAATGCTGAAAAGGAAACAGGAGCATCTCCAAACAGCCTATTGAGGTGCGAGCCATAAGGCGATGCAAGGGAGCCTGTCCAGATTTGAAAACTGGAAATCAGGAGACCTGTTAGGCGCGAGTCATGCGACGACCTAAAGGGTGTCTCCTGGTTGTTCAAAATGTTTATGAAATCATTTTATGAAATTATATGTAAAAGGGTGTCAAAACCCGTTTTGTTGAAAAGGTCGTTAAGACCGCTTTTGTGCTAATATGAAGAACGGGACTCGGAATAATTATCATTATGTAGATAACATTCGATGTCGGGTTCGATTATGCAAGCTTGACATGAATAGTCTTGTAAGAAAAGATGCATAAATGTTTAATATGAACTAATTATGTTAAGTTCATTGCTTTGAAATTAGTCAAAGTTTATCATCTACTCGGATTAAACCGACATGATATGTAGAACCAAGGATGATTATGCATGTATGACTAATATGGTTGTTTTGCAAATGTAAACAAATGAATAAAAGGCTTTAAAATACCCTTTAAAATGTAATTAACCAAATATTATCACTGAGTCACGGATTAAACCGTCATGGTATGAGGAACCAAGGGTGAATATAATTTATGGTTAAAAATATTTATCATACAAATGATTTAAAACGGTAAAAACCGATTGTAAATAAGAAATGAAAATGGGAAAGAATGAACTCAAACACATTTTGAGTTCCGACCTGGGCAGCCAGAATAGGCGCGAGCCACCTAGTTGTGACTAGGGGCTTCTACTTCAGGTCAAAAGTCAGTTTTGGCTTGTTCAATCCGTATTTTGGACCATGTTATGCATGTTTTAGCATGTTAAGGACATAAAAACAGAAAAAAGAACATGAAAGAAGAGGATTAATTACACCCTCATACTTACATGCTAGGTTGCTTGATGAGAAATCGACAAAAGTGTAAAACTTGATAAGTCGGAAAACTCGATTTAAAATCATTTTTTTGAAGTAAGGAGTGTTGCTTTGTTTAGTGATGGTGTAGTTGGTCGATGTGGTCAGTCTAGTGGTTTAATGCACGATGATGGTACCAAACAATGTGTATGGCTCGTATTTTCGATCAGTAGGTCGAAAATACGTGTCGTTTGTTGACTCGGGTAGCCGAGGTCTAGAATTTTAAGGGAGAAAAGAGGGGGTGGACGCTCGCATTCCTTTCAATGGTGAAATTTGAGGGGTATTTATAGAGGATTGTGTGGTTGTGTGCGTTTTGAGCGACGTGACCATATAGGCTACTCGAAGAGGCGCGAGCATGTCCGCGGGTCTTCGATCTGTCTTGTCACTATCACGCATTTGGATTCATGGTTTGTTCTATCCTAGGTTTTGGATGTCATGATTGTTGTACTTGACCATCAAGTATACCGTGTGTACTTAGCATGGAAGGTTTGTGATGTTTATTTTTTGTGTTTGACCCGTTGTTGGAGTCGGGATTTGAATTTCAAGTCGGTTTTTGGTCCGGTGTCGGTTTTGACTCTGGTTAGTGTCATTGCGACCCCGTCGTCGTGCATAAAACACTTCAGGGACTTTTGAAATATTTTGAAAATGTTTTATTTTCGAAATCGTTTTGAGTTTTCCAACGTGTAGTTATACAAACTGTCGATCAAACGTAGCGATTCCAAAGCATGTTGTAGTCCGATAATCATCGGGTGTTTGTTGGGGATACAACAGAAACTAGGTATCTACAAATCCCCCACTATGCCTGAGGCTTGGACAGGGCGAAAGTCAAAGTACACCTCCCAAATCAATCTAAGATTACAACCTGGAGACCGAAGCGACGATGAGGCGGCTCGAAAAGGATCCGGGCCAAGGACCTGCCGTCGGGAAGGGCATTGTAGAGGCGACTAGGGGATTCGAGTCAAGGACCTGCCGACGGGAATAGTTTAGAATCTTTAGACTTCCAGTGCGGGTCATTGACTACGTATAAAGGCTCGCCAGCCATAGGAAGGAGTCATACCTGAGGCATCTTCGGGATATGTCCTTGAATTGCTCCTTGTTTGTGCGCAAAGGCTCGCCAGCCGTCGAGGGTCGAGTAATTGACTGCGGGAAATTTCTGAATTTTAACGGGCTTATTTCAAGGGGTTAGTGTATAGAGACTTGTTTGTCGTTGAAGGTCGAATAATCGACTGCGGGAAATAACCGGATTTGTTGGGCCTATTTCAAGAGGTTGCTGTGTAGAGACTTGTTTGTCGTTGAAGCTCGAATAATCGACTACGGGAAATAGCCGGATTTTATCGGGCTTATTTTGAGAGGTTGCTGTGTAGAGACTTGTTTGTCGTTGGAGGTCGAATGATCGACTGCGGGAAATGGCCGGATTTTTCGGGCATATTTCAAGAGGTTGTTTGTTGAGACTTGTTTGTCGCTGGAGGTCGAATAGTCGACTGCGGGAAATTTCTGGATTTTATCGGGCTTATTTTAAGAGGTTGTCGTCGTTAGAGACTTGCTTGTCATTGAAGGGCACGTATAGGCTCGCCAGCCGTTGATGGTCGAATAATCGACTGCGGGAAATAGGCGGACTTGTCAGACTTGTTTCAAGAGGTTGGTGTGTAGAGACTTGACTCCGTGGGGAGGTCTCTAATATCTTGCTGGGGAATTTTGGTGTTTACATTGGATGTTTGCAGTGTTGGAAAGAGGTAGGCTTTTTGTAGTTTGAGCCTGGCTCTTGCGGATGGTGGCCTCTATTGTCGTCATTCGTAATTTCGAATTTTGAAGAGAAGTAACGGTTTTTATTGTCGTCGCTCGGAGATTGTAGAAATAGCGAATGTGAATTTCGCTATTTGCTATTTTGTTTGGAAGATAACGGTTTTTAATTCCGCCATCCTGCGATTTGAAATTTTGTAAGAAATGGTGAATTTGAATTTCACTATTTTGGTTTTTTGCTTGAAAAGGACGGTTTTTAATTCCGTCGTTTGAAATTAATGAAAATAACGAACTTGTGTTTCACTATTTTGTTTTTTGTTTGAAAATGACGGTTTTTAATTCCGTTGTTTGAAATTTTTGAGAAATAGCGAGTTTGTGTTTCGCTATTTTATTTTTTGTTTGAAAAAGACGGTTTTTAATTCCGCCGTTTGAATTTTGTGAAAATAACGAATTTGTGTTTTGTTATTTTGTTTCTTATTTGAAAATGACAGTTTTTAATCCCGCCGTTTGAAATTTGTGGGAAATAGCGAATTTGAATTTCGCCATTTTGCTATTTGTGTTTGAAAATAACGGTTTTTAATTCCGTCATTTGAAATTTGTGGGAAATAGCGAATTTTGAATTTCGCCATTTTGCTATTTGTGTTTGAAAATAACGGTTTTTAATTTCGTCATTTAAAATTTGTGGGAAATAGCGAATTTTGAATTTCGCCATTTTGTTATTTTTGTTGAAAATAACGGTTTTTAATTCCGTCGTGATCAAGTCACGTTGCTTTGTTGTGGTCCTAATTTGAAATCTTGACATGTCTGCACTCAATTTGGCGTAAAATTGCTTATGTTGAGCTGTGTAAAATGCCCAGTTGTGTCGGGAATTTTCGTTGCTTATTTGGCAGACCTTGTGTGGGCCCGAGGGTGTTGGGTTATTTTTGTAGTTGTTTTTATGTTGCTTTGACTCATCTTTTGCTTGAAAAGAAGGGCGAGTCATTTTTTTTTGAGTTTTTGTGTTGGATAGGATTGGAGGTTTGCCCTTGTTGTAGTTTGTTTTTGTTGTGTATTTGCAGGTGATTTTGTTTTTAGATTTTGCCCGTTTTGTGTCGTCGTAATGCCGAAATTTCGGCTGACGTTGCTTTTGTTTTGCTTTCAGGCGAGTGTTCTGGGGGTTTCTAGGCCCGTGGGGTCCGTGGCTGAGGCCTTGGAGTCTTTTTTCGGGTCCGGGCCGGTTAGTACTCCGGGGAGTGCCCCAGAGGTAATGGTGGAGGATGCTTCCGAGGAGGAGCCTGTTGCTGAGGCTGCTAGAGCCTAGGGAGCCATAGGAGCTCGGGAGGTGCCTGTTATGGAGGCTTCTGGTGTTGGGAGGGACTCGGACGGAGTCCGTGGCTGGCACCTCTGCAAAGAGGGTTACTAACAGGAGGAGAGCTCCTCGGGTCTCTAGGAAGGAGCTTGAGAGGGTTGAGCGGGTTGTTGAGAGGGATCCTCGTCGTCCCGTGCAGTCTCGCGGTGTGAAGAGGAGGAGAGTGGAGACGGAGGAGGAGGACGCCATTGTCCGAGGTTGGGAAGCTAGGCGGGTTCAGGCTCTGCGGAGGCTGAACCTACGAGCGGCGCCAGCCTAGGCTAAAGGCTTTGACGGCAGCCAGTTGTTGTTGCGGCTTGACACTTACATTTCCTACCGTGCACACGAGGGCCTGGTGAGTTTGCTGCTTTGCTGAGCTTTTGTTGTTTTTGTTATTTCAGACCTGAATAGGTGTTCTGACTTTGTTTGATTCCCAATTTCAGGAGATTGTTACCATGAGGACATTCTTAGGCTTCTCAACTTGCATGGGTTTCTACGACGTCCTGCGAGTAGGTTCTAGGGCGTTGATAGAGAGGTCGACCATGGGGCCGGTTGTTGCTGCTTGGCGCGACATTTACGGGGCTTCGATTAGGTCGAACCTATGTTTGATTCGTGCCATGTTGGACCGTTACTAGGACACGAAATCGTCATTCCACATGCAGTTCAGGGAGGTCGGCATCACCTTAAAGGATTTTTCCATGGTGTCGGGTCTTCCTTGTGGCGAGACGTATGTTCAGTTTCCGGAGACACCGGAGAGAGTGTCTTCTGCCGTGATCACGGGTTTGATCGGCGATGCTCTGCCTGCGCCGACCGACATCACTACTTTCTTGATGGTGAACTCCTATGTGAGAGACCACTTCAAGGTGAGGGTGACTGGTTTTGTTCCGGAGCCGTTGGCGTGCCTGGAGGCTGAGGCTAAGGCTGATCCGCAGGAGGCGCGGTTGTGGTTGTGGTACTTCTTGGGTACCACGTACTTTGGTGATAAGGGTGAGCGCTTGTCAACCAAGGTACTTCCTTTGCTTAGTGACCTGGATGCCTTGGGTCAGTATAACTAAGTGACGCCGGCTCTAGCCCGGTTTACCCGTTACCTGCACGCTGTTGTTCGTCCTAAGATGATGGAGAATGGGAGTTCTCCCGCTTTGGTTGGTACTGGCCTCATCTTGGAGGTACGAGCGTTATTATTGGTTGTTTTTTTATTTGGTGTTTTTTGTTTTGTGTTTTGGTGTGTGTTTTTTTTTTTTTTTTGAAAATTGGCTGATTTGTTGTTGTTATGTTTTGTGTTACAGGCTTGGTTGTTTTCTTACTTTCCCTCCTTGCGTCTGAAGAGGGTGGGTGACGTGCCTTTAGTTTACCCGGCCGTGAAGGGTTGGACGATGGCTCCAAAAAAGTCCACCAAGTCGACTTACGTGGACTGCATGCGCCAGGTGAACTCCCTTCGGCTTGGCGATGTAAGTCTTTGTTCCTTGTCTCTTTTGTTTTGTAAAAAGATAGAGATAGAATGACTAGGTAGCTAGAAAGCCCTAAGTTAGTTGACTAGCCTTATCATGGGTGCAATTCGTTGAGTGGCCTTGGGAGCACTACACGGGTGTGTCAGCCTTTGTCAGGGAGCGTTTGCGGCCTCCTAGTTGTCAGCGCTTGTACCTAAAGACGGCGATCGACCCGGTTTGGTACCTTGGCGAGCGTTTGGCTCGTCAGTGCTTTAGTGAGACCTTCGTGGTGCTTGTCGATCCGCCTAGGGTGTTGTTCCTAGAGTCGACGCCTGACGAGGTCGACTACGACATCTTTCGTTTGTCGAGGCTCGCTTGGTACCCGATCGAGGTATGTTTCCCTCGGTTCTTTGCTCATTGCCACTTTTGTTTTTCGGTGGAAGGGTTTGTTACCTTCGACCTGGTTTCCCATTGTAGGATGTTGACGATCTCATGAGGACCCAGCCCCAGCTTTCACGGCACAGACCACTTACCAAGGGTCGAGCGGTAAGGAGCTGCAGTTGCGTCTGCCAGAGCGTGCGGTTCTTGAGGTGACTGACGCCGGCTTGGAGTGACGATTGACGGTTTTGAGGGTGAGCGTCTAGTTTGAGCCCTCCTTCTTGTCCGTATTTTGCTTTATGTGCTGTTGTTATTTTGTTGAAAGGTTTTGTTTTGTTGTGTAGGTGTCGACCGTTAGTCATCAGGTTTTGTGGCAGATGGCTAACCGGTGGAGAGCGGTTGCTGGTGACCTAGCTACGAGGGAGTCTCGGCTTGTGCAGGTGCCTTTTGTTGGTTATTTTTGTATTTTTGTGTTGCATTTCATGTTTAGATCTTACCGACCTGTTGTTGTGTTTTGCAGAGTACTGCGGATCTGGCGGAGCTTGGTCAGGTCCGTGCAAAGTTGGACGAGGCGAGAGCGACGATCCAGGCACTAGAGCTTGGACTCCCTGCTCATGGTCAGGAGTTAAGGCATCGCGAGGACGAGTTGCGGGGCCGAGATGCTGAGATCGCATCTCTTAGGGCTCGGTTGTCCGAGGCGGAGAAGCTTCGTGTCATGATGGAACAGGAGACGCTGGAGAGTTCTCCTGAGAGGACGCCGGAGTAGGAGGTGGTGTCTGCTTTGCTCGCAACTCTTCGTGAGACCGAGACTGGCCCGCCGTGAGGCGCTGAGTAGTTGTAGTTGCTTGTCCGTGTTTTAGACATCTGTTTGTATATGTGTATATTTTGCTTGAGGCGGTTTATATATATGTGTTTTTGGTTTGTAGTTTGTAGTTTGTTTGTGCTTGGCTTTTTCTGTTGTGTTTCGGAGAAGCACGGTCAACGGCTGGTTCCTCATTTGCTTCGGCATTTGTTCCTGCATCGTTAGTGTATAAAACAGGCAACAGGTAGCATATACGCGTACACGTAAACATGCAAGGTATTTGTTGAAAATAAAAAAATAACCATGATGACTCGAAGTTAAAATTGAAATTGTTTGTTAAGAAAAGAACTTTTAAAAATCCGCGACAAGGCGTCACGTATGGATTTTTCAAATGGAATTGTTTTGAAATTTCGAGAAATTAATTCGTGTTTGAATTAAATTGCATCAAATTTTGCCAAAATTGATTTGCAACTCGAAAACTAAAATTCAAACCGTCATGGATGAATTTCAAAAGAGATTTTTGTAAGTGTGTTAATTTTGATTTTTGCGAGATCAAGACTCGAATTTGCAAAAGAGCATTTTGCGGAAAGTCGAAAAATTTTCGAAATTTTCGACTGGAATGGAAACGATCCGTCGCGAATGGGGCGACTAGCCCTTCCCCTCTAAAAAAATGAAGAAAAAAACCCGTATGTTTAAAGCCGAGTCATGAAAACCGTGTCGGATTTTCGTAAAACGCGAATCCAATGAATTGTGAGTGTGAGAAAACACAAAAATTTCCTGACAATCGTGAAGAGGTGCGAGCCTTAAGGCGAGAAAAACAATGCATCAGAAAGAAGCACAACTTGACAGGGACAAGTCAAGGTGTGTATTCTTAGAAGCAGCCCAAAGAGGCGCAAGCCTTTGGGCGATGCAAGGGAGCTCCCCCCTTTTCGGAAAAAAGGCGCCGATTGTTTTGTATAAATAAGGACGTTTGTGCTTCATTGTTTCATCATCCGAAACACGAAAAATAACTCTACGAAAACCTTCTCTTCTTCTTCCACAAAATAATTCATGGATACTTTCGAAAATAGGTTGCGACATGGGTGTCGAGATCTATCGCCTCCCGAAAAGTATCAACTCATTGTAATGGGAGTTCGTCAATTGTTGGTGCTTCGTCAAGTTAAGGTGCAATCCTCGTTCCTTGAAGCATGCTCTCGTTTTTGGGATTTGAAACATCATGTTTTCGTTTTCCCGAAAGGTGAAATTTGCCCTCTTGCCGAAGAAGTGGGTGCTATTGGAGGGTGGTCGGGTTGTTCTCCGGTGCCTCCTCCAACTCGGTTGTGTCATAAGGAGAAGTTTCGTTCTATGTTGGTCTTGTTAACGAGCCAAGTGAACTTCCTCCTTGCTCTCCATGGTGTTGACATATTGGCTATTATCAACATCTTCTCAAACCGCTTGGATGTCAATATCTCGGAGGTGGCTAGAAGAAGGGCTCTTGCCTTTTGCCTAGGGCTTGCTTACCTCCTTGTTGATGCTTGATGTGACCATAATTAGCGCATATTTAGCCCCCGAATTAGCCTTGTTCCCATGCTTTTTAGTGCATATTTGGGTCATTTATTGTCTTTAGTTCTTTGTTTTGCATATTCTTTGAGATTTTGATCCCTTGGTAGGAAAGGAGTGCAAATCTTGCATTTTCATGGCAAAACGAGACTAAATTGATTGAATTCAATGACCAAGCATCAAGGAGAGACAAGATTAGAAGGCCTTTGTACATATTATAGTAGATGAGCAATGTCGAGAAAGGATCCTTGCATCCCCAAGGAAATCCCCAAGGATTTTATGAATAAAAGGGAAGAAAAGAAGAAGGAACAAAGCTGAGCAGCAATCCGTGCAGATTGCCCTGAATCCGCCCATCCTCCACAGCACAATCCGTGCGTCTTCCTTCAAAGACGCCCGAACAGCAGCCACCAGAATCCGGCCGTCTTCTCCCAAAGATGCCCGTGCCCAGACCTTGAATCCGCCCGTCCCGAGCCTAAGACGCACGGATTCTAGTCCAGCACAATTTCGTCTTCTTCAAGCATTCGTGAAAGAAGCCCTTCCTTCAAAAAATACCGGCGTCTCCCTGCTCAATCTAAAAAGTGTAATTACTAGTTTAGCCCTTAGTTAACCTTAATGTATCCACCTAATTTCCACTATAAATACCCCATTAGTCTAATTAGAAGAGTATGTTCTTCTTATCAATTATTAGAGTAGTTAATATCAATCAAATCTCTCTTTAGTATTGTAATCAACAATTAATCAAGTCTTAATACAAGTTTTATTTCCTTAATCTCTCTTTTGTTCATCCTTTATTTTGGGTAATTGAAGATTATTTGGGTTATTATTGGGAGATTGACAATCTCTCAATCAAGCATCAAGTACTTCTTTTATTCTTTGCTTTATTATTGGAATCATTAGTGGGTATAATTCTCTTAATCCCTTTTTAATTATTGCTAATTACTTTCATTTGTTCATCATGTTTCATTTTGTTGGTATGATTGACAACCTTGCTAGCATGATCAACATGATAATGAGTGAGTAGTGACCTAGCTAGGGTTAATGGGTAATTAGGGGAAACCAACATGGGGAATGATTCATGCTTAAAT
This sequence comes from Silene latifolia, assembly GCF_048544455.1. Taxonomy (NCBI): domain Eukaryota; kingdom Viridiplantae; phylum Streptophyta; class Magnoliopsida; order Caryophyllales; family Caryophyllaceae; genus Silene; species Silene latifolia. Next base: position 95,168,851 of record NC_133537.1, on the reverse strand, counting down.
TAATATGCTTTCATGGTTTATTTGCTTGCTTGTTTTGATCTCAACTCATGCACATGTTATGTTTGATGAAATGTGAGCCTATGAATCCTTTCATTTTTTACCCATCACCTATCTTTTCAATGAGACTTGTAAGACATAAACCAACTCGAGTCTCATTAGACCATGCATGTTGTTGAGTAGGAAAGACTAAGTCGACTTGTAGGTGTTGTACAATCTAATCGATTCAGCTCCGGGACCCAAACTTTCCTAGGATTGTAAGATATAACCCAACTCAATCCATCACAACAAAAATTGCTTGCTTATAATTTGAGAACATGTTTGTATGATCAATTCCCATGATTCCCCTATGACCCCATGATACCCTAGTGCTTTTTATCAATTGTTTACAACCCATTCATTTCATCTTGCTTATTTACTTTCATTGCTATTTAGTTAGTGACCTTCTACATCAACCCAAATTGTGACACCCCTAAGACACCACTAGTTTCAATAGAAATCTCATCTCAATTCCCGTCCCTTGGGATCCGACCTTTACTTGCCTCTTTACTAATTGTAGAGTTGTTTGTGAAGTTATAAATTGTGTTTGATTGGATGTGTGACGACCAACTCTTTGTCCTATCAAAATGGCGCCGTTGCCGGGGACGGTGTTAACTTGATTTAGATTTTCTTATATTGTTATTAGTTGTGTCTTTCTTTGCCTTGGGGAAGTAAAACTCCTCAAGGTTTGTTCTAATTGTTTTCGAGTTGTTTGATATTTTGCATGTCTAGAAGGTCACAAGGTGATTTGTTACCTTTTGATCGTGAAATTGAAAGAACTTTGACAAACAATAGAAGATTTGCTAGGAGGAATTTGAGAGGTATTAGTGAGGTTGTGGATATTCAACCAACTATTGAGTTCATCAACCCTTTTGCAAGAGAAGGTGAGGAGAACCCAACACAAAATACCACACAAAATCAACCCACAATGCCTAAGTTTTCATCACATTCCGTACCCACCGAGGAGAACCTACCCAATGGTACTCCCACACCACAACATTTGACCGGAAATTTTATTGCCAAATCCGCCTATATCCAATTAGTCGAAAGGAGCCAATTGGGGGGATGCCTAGTGAAGACCCTCATTCTCATATGGAAACCTTTTGTGACTATTGTGATGCGATTTCTCAAACCGGTGTAACTCAAGACCAAATTCGATGGGTCTTATTTCCTCTTTCTCTAATTGGTACCGCGAAACAATGGTTGAAGGGCCTTGATAAGGCCACTCTCGGAATTGATTCTTGGAAGAAGTTGGCTCTAGCTTTCTACAAAAAATTCTACCCACCGGAAAAGACTAACATGCTAAGAGCTCAAATTACGGATTTTAAGCAAAGGGATAAAGAATCTTTGTATGAAGATTGGGAGCGGTTCAAGGGAATTTGTCGCTCATGTCCTCACCATGGACTTAGCGAGTGGTTCTTGGTACAACAATTTTGGAACGGTCTATATGAAGATTCAAGGAACATTCTCAACATGGGATCAAATGGAATGTTCACCGAAGTTGATGACAATCAAACATGGAACAAGATTGAGGAAATGGCGGTCCATAACTCACAATATAGTAGACCTCGCAAGGCTACTAGAGGAGGAAGGCATGAAGTGGACTCCGTTACTCAGTTGGGTGCTCAACTTAGTGCTCACATTGACACAATCAATTTGAAGTTTGAAAAATCTATGGCTAGACTTGAAGAAGCCTCAAAATCACCAAAGCATCATGTTAATGCCATGACGGCATCCTCATCAATCCCAAGTGGGATATATGAGAATTGTGGAACTTTGGGACATGACCAAAGTGAATGTAGGGGAACAAATGAACAAGTGAATGCTTTTCAAGCATACAAGAGTGGTACCCCTTATTCCAACTATTACAATGAAAACACCAAATTCCATCCAAATCTCTCATACAAAAGCCAAAATGTTCAAAACCCTCAAACAACATACACCCCACCTCCCATGAGAAACCAAAATCAAAGACCCTTTTACAACCAAAACCAAGGTTACCAAAATCAAAATCCATACAATCAACCAAATGACCAAGGTTTTGATGTTCAAAAAGCGGTCCTCCAAATGCAAAAGAATCAACAAGAATTTTTCACTCAAATGCAAAAAGATAGTCAAGCAAAGGAAACCACCATCAACAACATTCTAGCTCACACCAAAATGTTGGAAACTCAATTGACTCAACTAGCATCTTCAAGCTCACAAAGACAAAAGGGGCAATTACCACCTCAAAGTAATCCCCCAAGACATGAAACGGTTAGTGCCATTCACTTGAGAAGTGGTACAAGGTATGAAGCACCGAAGAAGCAAGTTGAGGATGAAGTTGTGGAAGCTAGTGATAAGGAAGAAATTGTGCAAAACTCCAAAGATGGATAATCATCAAAAGAAGAAATTTCAAAGAAAAATGAAGACAAGGTCAAGGAGAAGGAGCCCATTGTGATTAGACTTCCTTTTCCAAGTCGTCAAGCCAAGCCCAAATTTGATGACCAACTTGGAAAGTTTATGGAAATTGTGAAGAATTTGGAAGTCTCAATTCCTTTCACGGAATTAATCAATCACGTGCCGGCCTATGCGAAATACATGAAAAACATCCTCACAAAGAAGAAGTCGATCCGGAAGCTTGAGACTATCGCCTTCACTAAGGTGAGTAGTGCAATACTTCAAGGGAGTTCACCTCCAAAACTAAAGGATCCGGGAAGCTTCTCAATACCGTGTACCATTGGCGACACCACGATCAACAAAGCCTTATGTTATCTAGGGGCTAGTGTGAGTGTTATGCCATACTCGGTGAGTAAAAGGTTGGGGATGGGAGAGCTTAAATGCACCAATATCACACTCCAAATGGCCGATAGATCGACGAAGACACCATTAGGGATATGGGAAGATGTCCCCGTACGAATTGGGAAGTTTTTCATCCCGGTGGACTTTGTCATTATTGATATGGAGGAAGATTCCAACATTCCAATCATTCTAGGAAGACCTTTCTTACACACCGCGGGTGCGGTGATTGATGTGAAACATGGTGAGCTCACTCTAGAAGTGGGAGATGAGAGTATAACTTTTAATCTTGACAAGACTATGAGAGCTCCCCGTTTACATGAACCGTGTTTTATGATCGATCATTATAGTCGGAAGGATGAAAGGAAGGAGTCGGAACTCCAATGGAAGAAGAAAATTGAAGATGCTCCATTCAAAGAGCAAGTGAATTGTGACAAAGAGAGCTTGCAAAGCTCACCAAAATCAAGCAAAGAAGAAGAGGATGGCCTCATTGGCCAAGAAAAGGAAATGGGAAAGTTGTCTCCATCAAATCAAGAGATTTTCAATGATCAACTTAATGAAGTATGTGGTCTTTGGGACGACGAATTTGAAGGGATTTTTAATCCCTACATTGGTAATGCCATCGATCAAGACCGACAACAAGGGCCAAGGTCTATTGAAGACCTCTATCATGACAATGAACAAGCGTTTGATTACTTTTTCAAGGTGTTGAGCAACATCAACAACACCTTGAACATGCCCCCTTGACATCTCATCAAGAATTAGAGTTTGGTGGAGTCCTTCCTAAACCACCATTTGTAAATATTTCTAACTCCCTAACTTGTATTTCAATTCTTATATTGCATTTTTTGTCATTTTTGGATTTTTATACTTTGATCAAGATAATTATCATGTTTGAGAGAAGTGAGGGAGGGACTAATAATTTCAATTAATGTGTAGTGCTTTAGCTTAGTGTGGGGATGGCAATTGCCTAGGCTATCCATGCCTTAGTAGTGCCCCCACAATGAAGAACATGAGATGTGAAGAAGAATGGAAAAATGACAAGGGATATGCAAAGTACACGGATGGAACTGAATCCGGGTAAAAAGGGGTCGAATCCGAGAGGATCCAGGAGAATCCGCCCGTCTTCAGGAAATCCGGGCATATTGGGTAGAAGACGCCCGTCCACCATGAGCTGAATTTTTGAAATTTATGACTCTCAACGAATCCGGGCGTCCTGCATTCAAATCCGCCCGTCTTCAAAAATTCGCCCATCCTGAAAGGAAGACGCCCGTCTTCTTGGCTGAGAAAAAACAAGAAAAATCCCTGTAAAGGAATCCGCCCGTCTTCTGTAGAAGACGCCCGTCCCGTGTTTGCAAATCCGAGCGTCTTCGCTGAAAGACGCCCGTCTTTAGGCGAGTTTTTCCCAATCCAGAACAGGCCAAATCCGGGCGTCCCGAGCAGAAACCGCCCGTCTTGCCCCTGCATTTCAAATTTTTCGGGTTTTATAAACCCCCTCCCACATTCATTTCTTCATTCCTTCATTCATAACACTACTCATAACTCCAAAACCCTCATCCTCTCCATCACAAAAACAAGATTCCTCAACAACATTCACCAAAATCAAATCAAAACATCCTTTTAACAACAAATCAATCACTCCTCTTTCAACAAAAATCAAAACCAAGCACAAAATCTTCAACCTTTGAGTCGATTTTTGAATTCATAAAGGCAAAGCCTTTCATCTTTAAATCGATTTGGGTGCACTAGAAATTGAAGATTTTTCATTCTTTTCTTGGTTTATTCATCAATGGCAAGGACTAAGGGAGCAACAAAAGCAATAAAGGCAAAGGCACCAAAGGCAAAGGCACTCTCATCAAGACAAAAGAGTCTTCAAGCAAAGAAAGTATTGGCTATGGTGGTAGCTAACCAAAACTTGGAAGTGCAACAACAACAACCTCCTATGGAAGCAACAACATCTTCTACTCCGAAAATTGCTCAACTTTCGAATTATCCGGAGGTAATTTTCATTTCCAAATCCCATAGGGACACTTTTGCCAAGTTTTCTAGGAAATCATTTCTATCCACCAAGTTTATTTGTGGAGATACCTTAGATAAGTTTGGTGTCCTTGAGCAAACTAGAGCCTTCTTTAAAGCCATGGGGTTGGAGAAATTGTTTGAATAAAAAGAATTGACATACCCCTCGCTTACCTTAGAATTTTTAAGTTCTTTGAAAGTTAAAAAGGTTGATACCATGGAGACCATCGAGTTTCGTCTAGCTAATGTTAGTAGGCGCATCTCCTTTGAGGAAATGGGTAAAGCATTGGGTCTTAGTGATACACCGAGTTATTTTAAGAATGTTGGCAAGTATGACCCCGACCCTCTTTGGGAGGCGATTTCCGGAAGGAAATTTGAAGACTTTCATGCTAGTCGCTCTCTATTAGTCCACCATCCGGGCATTAGAGTGTGGCACAAGGTCATAGGGAACACCATCATTACAAGAAAAGACACCAACCATTTCACCAAACTCGATTTTGTTCTTCTTGAGCCGGCTTTGAACATTGGAAGGGAATTCACCAAGCCTTTTAACTCTCTAAGGCTTTTGGTGGATAGATGGTTAAATATTGATTGTGGGAAGAAAGGCACCACCGTTATTGTGAATGGAGGCCTAGTCACTATCATAGCTAAATACATTGATCCAAACTTCAACAAAGATAACAAGTATGAGGCGAAAGAGGGTGGTCATCTCATTGATATTAATACTATGATATACAAGTACAAGTGGGTTACCCATAACCCTCTTGACACCAAGTATGGATGGCTCACTAGTGAGGCTAGATCCTTCACTTTGCCTTCAAAGATTTGTCGATTGAGTGTCCACCGGACCAACTATCTACTTCCCCTTTCAAAAGAGGCCGAGTACATTATCCGACAACAAAAGGGTGAAATTGAAATACCCTCCTCTTCCATTGTCACACCAACCTATCCTTTCGAGTACCAAGAGTTCAAGCCCGAAGGCGTTGAAGCAAGAGATGATTATTTGACTCTTCTCATGCAAGAGATGCACAAGCAAGCTTTCGAGGATCGGAAAAATGCTTACTTAGCCCAATATCCACCCTTCATTCATTTAGCTAGGCAAGGACTACTTGACCCATCATGTCCTTTGCCTAGTTGGGCGGATAGGGAAGTCTTCTTTCCGAGTGCATCTAGGGTTGTTCCGGGTGATAATGAGGTTGTCGGTAATGAAGAGGTTGATGATAACATTGATGAAGAAGCTAGTGAAGAAGGAGAAGAGGATGATGAGAAAGGTGAAGAATAAAGTGGCGATGAGACCACTTCTAGTGAGGAAGGTGATGATAATGATGATATGATGGAAGATTAGCAAGCTTTAGAGGCTCCTACCCTCTTGAGGTTTGTCTATTTCTCTCTTTGTTCTATTTATTAATCTTGATCATTGTTGGAGTAGTCCTAGCACCATTGAGGACTAACACCTCGGCCCCATTGAGGTGTTCTCATTTTATTGTTCCCACCTTTCAAAATCCAAAATGACAAAATTAGTTTCATGTATTGCATAGTGTGTGCATGAACTACACCCAACCTTAGGACATTAGCAATAATGTCTAGATCGGTTTGGGGAAGTTAATGCATACACAACGGGAGGTAATCTAAATAATCCTCTCCGTCATAAACAAAAACCATGCATCATGTAGTGTAGATTAGTGTAGCTTGTATTTAGTGTAGAAATCATGCATCATGTTTGCATAATTTCCCATCATTTTGGCCATTGAGGACAATGCCCATATTAGTGTGGGGATGGGAAATTCTAACTTAACTTTTATTCAAAAAAAAATCAAAAAAATTGAAAATTTTCGAAAAACCATAAAAATTTGAAAATTGAAAAACCCAAAAACATGTTTATTTCTTTTGTAGTGTAGTTATGTATATAGTATATATATTGTATATATTGTTTGTTCTATCCTTGTTCACATTGATTGACTACGCCACATCCGAGACATGAGGATCATGAAGACCGCATGGTATGATCTTTCCAATCTCCTTTTTCCTCTTTATGTTAATGACTATGTGGCTTTATTTTGATTGATGCGGTATAACAATGTGAACTTAGGACTTACATTTAGTTTATATGTCATATTAGTTGATAGAATCACTTGCATTAGGATGTATATAATAGTTGCATCATGGCATATAGTTGCATTTAGCTGAAATATTTTGAAAAGTGCCTAATTGAGAACTTTGACAAAAGCAACTAAGCCATAACAAATACTTTTTCAACTTAAGACTTTGCCTACTATAATGGTTGTAAAACACCCTAGATTGTGTCATACTAGTGTCTTTTGACCCATGACCCAAAGCCTAGTCAAGGGTTTGCATGTGAGTCACCTATTCCAACCCCGTGATGCGATGTGGACTTGGTTAACTTGTCTAGGTGACCTTGATTGACCTTGTGGTAAGGCAACCCAAAAATACTTTCTATCAATAAGTTTGAAGTGCTCATTTCGAAAATTTTGTTATGTGGAAGTAATTTATTGCTAAGGAGACCTCAAATGTTATGAAATGTTGAAATGTTGAGAAATTTTAGTTGTTTTGATGGAGGCGTACCACTTCGATGTGCTTTGGAGAGGGATCCATTGAATTGGGCCCCCACACGGTTGTGAATTCAACCGCCCAGAGACAGAGTGACTATCACTCCGAAAAGCTATTGTCTAGAGGTTAACCGGTTGCCTTATAAGCGATTGGCGAAAGCAAAGGACACTAGCCCGGAAGGGACAAACCCCATCTTAAATTTTTGAAATGTGAAAGTTGAATGAGGTCAAATTTTGAATACTAGTCATATCCACCCTTTGTTTATAACGATTTGAGCATTTCATTCCCAAAAAGCCTTTTTGTCAAGCCACTTTGTCAAGCTTGGGACGATCCATGACCTTTACTTTTGTAGATAATTCGAGACTTGTCATGTCATATGCTACTAGCATCATAGGGATCATCATTCCACCACTATCCGATCGCTCTTGACGAAAGCATTTGGAAATTGAGGACGAAAGTAGTCTAGTTTAACACCATTTGGAGGTGATTTAGTGCCATCCTCTTAGCCTTAGTAATTTGTTGAACTAGTATTTTTGAAGGATTATATGCTCTTAAATTTGTTCTCTCTTAGTTGCCTCCGCCACTTGATGAGGAAGTGGCTATTCCTTTTGTAGATGCGTCCATTATTTGATTTTGTGTGCTTAATGTTTGGATGTGTCGCCATTTTGGCAAGACCCACCTTGCCTTGCAAGAAGGCATCCTACCTCATGGTTGTCTTGTTTTGAGTTGAAGGGGCGGAGTGAGACCCGCTAATTATCTCATATCGGCTATGTTATTAGGGTAGTTTAAATAATGGTCCTAGTCTTTGCCACCTCTTTACTCGGGACGAGCAAAGGTTCGGTTTGGGGATATTTGATGTGACCATAATTAGCGCATATTTAGCCCCCGAATTAACCTTGTTCCCATGCTTTTTAGTGCATATTTGGGTCATTTATTGTCTTTAGTTCTTTGTTTTGCATATTCTTTGAGATTTTGATCCCTTGGTAGGAAAGGAGTGCAAATCTTGCATTTTCATGGCAAAACGAGACTAAATTGATTGAATTCAATGACCAAGCATCAAGGAGAGACAAGATTAGAAGGCCTTTGTACATATTATAGTAGATGAGCAATGTCGAGAAAGGATCCTTGCATCCCCAAGGATTTTATGAAGAAAAGGGAAGAAAAGAAGAAGGAACAAAGCTGAGCAGCAATCCGTGCGGATTGCCCTGAATCCGCCCGTCCTCCATAGCACAATCCGTGCGTCTTCCTTCAAAGACGCCCGGACAGTTGCCACCAGAATCCGGCCGTCTTCTCCCAAAGACGCCCGTGCCCAGACCTTGAATCCGCCCGTCCCGAGCCTAAGACGCACGGATTCTAGTCCAGCACAATTTCGTCTTCTTCAAGCATCCGTGAAAGAAGCCCTTCCTTCGAAAAATACCGGCGTCTCCTTGCTCAATCTAAAAAGTGTAATTACTAGTTTAGCCCTTAGTTAACCCTAATGCATCCACCTAATTTCCACTATAAATACCCCATTAGTCTAATTAAAAGAGTATGTTCTTCTTATCAATTATTAGAGTAGTTAATATCAATCAAATCTCTCTTTAGTATTGTAATCAACAATTAATCAAGTCTTAATACAAGTTTTATTTCCTTAATCTCTCTTTTGTTCATCCTTTATTTTGGGTAATTGAAGATTATTTGGGTTATTATTGGGAGATTGACAATCTCTCAATCAGGCATCAAGTACTTCTTTTATTCTTTGCTTTATTATTGGAATCATTAGTAGGTATAATTCTCTTAATCCCTTTTTAATTATTGCTAATTACTTTCATTTGTTCATCATGTTTCATTTTGTTGGTATGATTGACAACCTTGCTAGCATGATCAACATGATAATGAGTGAGTAGTGACCTAGCTAGGGTTAATGGGTAATTAGGGGAAACCAACATGGGGAATGATTCATGCTTAAATTAATATGCTTTCATGGTTTATTTGCTTGCTTGTTTTGATCTCAACTCATGCACATGTTATGTTTGATGAAATGTGAGCCTATGAATCCTTGCATTTTTTACCCATCACCTATCTTTTCAATGAGACTTGTAAGACATAAACCAACTCGAGTCTCATTAGATCATGCATGTTGTTAAGTAGGAAAGACTAAGTCGACTTGTAGGTGTTGTACAATCTAATCGATTCGGCTCCGGGACCCAAACTTTCCTAGGATTGTAAGATATAACCCAACTCAATCCATCACAACAAAAATTGCTTGCTTATAATTTGAGAACATGTTTGTATGATCAATTCCCATGATTCCCCTATGACCCCATGATACCCTAGTGCTTTTTATCAATTGTTTACAACCCTTTCATTTCATCTTGCTTATTTACTTTCATTGCTATTTAGTTAGTGACCTTCTACATCAACCCAAATTGTGACACCCCTAAGACACCACTAGTTTCAATAGAAATCTCATCTCAATTCCCGTTCCTTGGGATCCGACCTTTACTTGCCTCTTTACTAATTGTAGAGTTGTTTGTGAAGTTGTAAATTATGTTTGATTGGATGTGTGACGGCCAACTCTTTGTCCTATCAATGCTTTGAAGAAAAAGGGGTCAAGATGGTATGGTAGCATGACCCTTGTGCATGTTGTTGAGCAAATGGAGCACGGGTGGGATCCATCATGGTTGGTGCTTAGTGAGATCGTCCAAGCTTTGGACAAGAAGGGTTCTTTTGGAGAAGCTCCTTCGTTTGGATCTCCAATGATCCTCCAAGTATGGCTTATGGAAAGGCTAAGGTATGTTGAGCCTCCAGTTGATGCTTCTTTTTACTCCTTCCGTCACCTTATTATGAGGAAGAAGTTGTATTCGGATAGCTTTGCATCCACCGAGGCCTATTGGACCTGGAAATTGGTGGAGGAGGGCGGTCCTCATATCCGTTGGGTGGTGTCGTGGTGGCACTTGAGGTCGTTTACGGGGTTGCCCGCTCCGGCCGCTTGTTCTTGCTCTTTGATGGTTGTGAGCTTGAAAGTTGCTTCCTTTATTTATCCGGAAATGGTTATGAGGCAAATAGGCCGTCAACAAAAGGTGCCCGCTCAAGACACTCTCGTCCAAGATAGTGTTTTTCTAAACTCTGAGCTTGTGGAGGTTTTAGAGAGGTGGTGGGCCACTCGGCCGACTTGGGAGGTACCAAACCCCACTTTAACGACATGGGTGACTCCCGCTTATGTCAAGTGGTCAAGAGCTTCAACCTTGGAAGAAAGGTCAAAGTTCCTCAAAGATGAAGTTGTCGACTTGAAGTATAATGAGGTTGGCAAGGCCAACTGTGCCTTCTTTGACGACTTTGCCGATGACATTAGCCCGGATGTGGTGAGGCCACTGAAGAGGAGGAGCTTGGGTCTCAAAGAGATGGTGAGCCGGGTGTGGGCTCGGCTTGGGTCGAGCATGGGGTCTTGTAAGAGACCGGATGTCGTTGCTGTTGTGGATCCGTTAAGGATCTGTTCCGAAGAGGAAGCCCATGCTAGGAGGGCTAGCAAGAAGAACAAGGGGAAGATGTACCCCGAAGGCAAATGCGAAGGTAGAATGGAAGAGTAAAGACCTCCATTACCCATTTTATTATTATGTTGTATTAGTGTTTGTGTGTTTTTATTCTGTTGTATTAGCTATGTATTGTGTGTTTTTTGTGTGTTAGTATTACTATGTAAGATGTCTTGGTCGACACTCTAGCTTGGCAAGTTGTGGACCTGCTTAGCTTTGTTTGTTGTCAAGTTTGTAATCTTTCTCATTATTAATTAAATAAGAGGATTGCTTGTGCTAAGTAAATGTTGTGAACATTCGTTGTTTCTTCCATCCATCTTGTAAAGGAAATTCGGTTTGAATTGTCTTAAACATTGCATATGTGAAGGGAATTTTTGTGGGAAGGGAGAAAGGCTCTTTTTTATGTTTTTTTTTTTTTTGAGAAAAAGGGATGCTTTTTTTAAACTTGTATGGGTTGTTGTTGTTTTTTTTTTTTTGTGTTGGGATGGTTGTATCCTTCTTACGTGAGAAAGGACAACCTATGTATCCACCTGAATAGGTGAAATCAAACCATGCTCATAGTTCAAGTGTTTTGTGAATTTTGTTTGGATGTTGTGGTTGTATCCTTCTTGTGTAAGAAAGGATTGCCTACGTATCCACCTGAAGAGGTGAAATCAAACCATGCTCGTAGTTCAGGTGTCTTGTTTGATTATACAAATGGATGGTGTCATTGACTGATCAAAGGCAGCTGGAAACATGGCAAGGTGTCGTAGCTTAGACTCGATTAAACATGCAATTCCAAATCAGAACGCTTTAAGGAATTGACTTGAAAGGGAGATTGCGGTCACTGGTCGTGAAACTAGGGAAAGGTTGTTGGTTTGGATTGCGGTCACTAGTCGCGAAACTGGGCAAAGGTTGTTGGTTTGGATTGCGGTCACTAGTCGCGAAACTAGGGAAAGGTTGTTGGTTGCTAAGGTTCAAGGGTAGTATTTCTTGAGTTGGTTTAGGTTGGTTGGGTTTGTGAAGTCCTCCGCATCTAGGTCACTCAATCTTACTGCGCCCCCTGAAAGGATTTTCTTAACTAAGTATGGCCCGGCCCAATTGGGTTGGAATTTCCCCCTCGGATCAACGGGTAACGGTGCTCGAACTGACTTGAGGACCAAGTCGCCTTCTTTGATGTTTCTGGGTTTGACTTTTTTGTTGAATGCCCGTTGTATACGTTGTTGGTATAGCTGGACGTTGTGCAATGCGTTGAGTCGCCATTCGTCTAGGAGTGTGAGTTGTTCAGACCATCGACGGGTCCATTCCGCCTCAGGAACTTGAATTTCTAGTAGGATGCGTAGAGATGAAATTTCCAACTCCACTAATTGTACTGCCTTCATACCGTATGCTAGGTAGAAGGGTGTTGCTCATGTCGGTGTTCGAATGGAGGTTCAGTATCCCCAGAGTGCGAAAGGGAGTTTGCTCGGCCAATCGCGGTAAGTGTCTTGCATCTTTTTAAGTATGGTGACGAGTGTTTTGTTTGCCTCTTCTACCGTTCCATTGGTTTGGGGACGATAGGGGGATGATCGGTGTCGTTTGATTTTGTATTTGTCCAACAAGGTTTGTGTTTCGGCCAGGAAGTGGGAGCCTTGGTCGCTGATGATTTCATGGGGTGCCCCATATCTACAGATGATGTTGTCTTGGAAGAACTTGGCCACTTGTTTGGCGGTTAAGACTGCATAGGATTGTGCTTCTACCCATTTGTTGAAGTAATCGATCGCGATGAGGACAAAGCAATGTCCTTTGGTGCCTATCGGGTTGACTTTGCCGATGATGTCGATGCCCCAGGTCGAGAAAGACCAGGGTGATGTCATGGTGTATAAATGGGATGGTGGTATGTGTTGTATGTTAGCTAAGATTTGGCAATTGTGGCAATGCTTGACGTAGTTTCTGCAATCGGCTTCCATGGTGGTCCAGTAGTAGCCTAACCGCATGATTTTTCGGGCTAGAATCATTGCGCTCATGTGAGGGCCACATTCTCCGTCGTGGACCTCTTCCGTGACTTTCTTGGCATCGTGGTGATCAATGCAAAGGAGAAGGATCCCCTGGGGTGTTCTTTTATATAGTTGCACTTGGTTTATCACGAATTATGATGTAAGTAAACGGATGGCTCTTTGTTCTCTTGTATTAAAGTTAGGAGGGAATTCGTTTTTGGTTTTATAGTTGAGGATGGCTTGATACCAAGGTTCGACATGGTTTTCCTCGTCGTTGTTGATGGCGCGGATGTGAGCTGGCTCGCTCCTTCTCTCGACACATAAAAGCATGGATGTCATGTCGTCGGGCATGTTGACAAGTGCGGTAAGTTTTGCTAGGGCATCAGCAAATTGATTTTCTTCCCGTGGTAAGTGGAAGTAGTTTATTTGGTCGAAGAATTCGGCCTCCTGGTTGATTTTTGCTTGGTAGGGTACTAAACTGTCGCTTCGAATTTTCCATGATCCGGATACCTGGTTGATGATGAGTGAGGAATCACCATGGACCCTCAACCTTTTGATGCCAAGTGTTATAGCTGCTTGTAGGACGATGAGGCATGCATCATATTCGGCGGCATTGTTGGTGATGGCAAAGTGTAGCTTGACTGATATCGGAACATGTCCCCCTTCTGGTGATATTAGAAGGATTTCTACCCAGAAGCCTCTCAGGTTTGATGCACCGTCAAAGTATAGGTCCCACGCGTCGGTGTTGGCACAAAGGATGTCTTCGTCAGGGAGTGACCATGTGTCGGTCGTTGGATCCTCGTTGACAGCATTTTCTGCTAGGAAATCGGCGACTGCCCTTCCCTTGATAACTTTGAGGGGTACGAATTTGAGGTCAAATTCGGATAGTATGAGTGTCCACCTTGACAGCCTTCCGTTTAGCACGGGCTTTTCGAAGATGTATTTGACCGAGTCAATCTTGGAGTAGATGTGAACCGTGTAGCTGAGCATATAATGTCGTAGCTTCTTTGTTGACCAAACCAGGGAAAGGCTTGTCTTTTCCAGTTGGGTGTATTTTGTTTCGTATTCAATGAACTTTTTGCTGATGTAGTAGATGGCTCGTTCTTCGCCGTCCACTATTTGTGTTAGCATTGCTACCATGGCCGTGTCGGTGACGGTCAGGTATAGGGATAAGGGAATTCCCTGCTGAGGTGGCATAAGGACAGGTGGTTTGGATAGGATTTCCTTTATCCTGTCGAAGGCCTTTTGACAATCATCGTCCCAATCGGTGTGATCGGAGACGTGGAGCTTCTTGAAGATTGGTTCACAAATCATAGTGAGCTTAGCTATGAAACGGCTGATGTATTGGACTTGACCGAGAAATCCCCGAATCTCCTTCTCGTTCTTAGGCCGAGGCATTTGTTGGAGAGTTTGATTTTGGTAGGATCAACTTCAATGCCCCTTTTGCTGACGACGTGTCCCAGGAGTTTCCAGAGGTGACCCCGAATGCACACTTCTGAGGATTTAGTCTCATGTTGTATTTTCGAAGGCGAGCGAAGAATTTTCGAAGGGCGCTGATCTGGCCGTCTCGCTCTTTTGATTTGACGATCATGTCATCGACATATACCTCCACTTCCTTGTTGGTTTGGATTACGGTCACTAGTCGCGAAACTAGGGAAAGGTTGTTGGTTTGGATTACAGTCACTAGTCGCGGAACTAGGGAAAGGTTGTTTGTTGCTAAGGTTCAAGGGTAGTATTTCCTGAGTTGGTCTAGGTTGGTTGGGTTTGTAAAGTTCTCCCCGTCTAGGTCATTCAATCTCACTGCGCCCCCTGAAAGGATTCTTGACTAGGTATGGCCCGGCCCAATTGGGTTTGAATTTCCCCCTCGGATCGACGGGTAATGGTGCTCGAACCGACTTGAGGACCAAGTCACCTTCTTTAATGTTTCTGGGTTTGACTTTTTTGTTGAATGCCCGTTGTATACGCCGTTGGTATAGTTGGACGTTGTGCAAGGCATTGAGTCTCCGTTCGTCTAGGAGTGTGAGTTGTTCAAACATTCGACGGGTCCATTCCGCCTCAGGAACTTGACTTTCTAGTAGGATGCGTAGAGATGGAACTTCCAACTCCACTGGTTGTATTGCCTCCATACCGTATGCTAGGTAGAAGGGTGTTGCTCCTGTCGGTGTTCGAATGGAGGTTCGGTATTCCCATATTGCAAAAGGGAGTTTGCTCGGCCAATTGCGGTAATTGTCTTGCATCTTTTTAATGATGGTGACGAGTGTTTTGTTTGGCGCTTCTACACTCCGTTGGTTTGGGGACGATAGGGGGATGATCGGTGTTGTAATACCCTGTATTTTGTAAATAATTTATGAGAATAATTTATGTAATTTAAATAATTAATTAAAGGCATTTCTAATAATAATTTGCAAATAAGTCGTTAATTAAATAATAAAGTAAGTAAGGAAGTCGGGAATTGGACTTAAAGTCAATTAAGCTTTGGGCCATGTGACATAGATATAGGCTGATTATATTAGGCATAGTATGAGTAGTAGGCAGGATTTAAAGCAGGATTTAATAATAATATAATAAGCATAATAATAATCTGGTAATTCCTAATCGGAGTAAGGCAATAGTTTCCTAATTGGCCTCATATACTCTCTAAACTTAGACTATAAATACTATGATATCTGAAATATAAATCACAAAGAAAGAAACAAGAAGGAGATTTAAGAAACGGAAGGAGCAATTAGCGATAAAAGGTAAAAGATCGTCGTAATTTATGTTTATATCGTCTTAATATATTAAGTTAACGTTTATACACCGTATGGACCACCGTGAACAGTGCCGATGACCTTAGTAGTTGACCTTGACCTTCATGACTCTAGTAAGACCGACCTTGACCACTGTTGACCACCGTGGGTGGCGGAATGGGTGTCTAAAAGGGGGGTGTCGTGAATAGGTAAGACGGAGCTTGTGTCTTGTGTGGTTGTCGTATGGTTGTGGGATATGAGTGGTTGGTCTTGTCGGCGGTAGGTAGTCCTAGTAGTGGTGTCTAGGTGGTTGCAGGTGGTGGTTGGTGCGGTGGTTGTTGGGTTGTGGGTTGTTGATTTAAACCGTGAGTTGTAGCCAGGTTTAACCTTGTGTATGTGACTTGACCGGACCTGGGTTCGGGTTGGGCCCTGCATTGGTGGTTCATGGTGAGTTGAGGAGTGATGTTCAGTGGGTAGTGGTGGTTGTGGCGGTGTTAGGTGGTGGAAACCAAAGAGTTACACGGGCTGTTTTGTGATATAGTCATGAGTGTGTTATGGGTAAGGCAAGGCAGTTAGGGCGTGGTGGCTGGTCGTGGTTGGGTTGCTGGTGGTTCTGGGTACAGTGGAGGATGATGGTGACATGTAGTGGTGGTGATGGTGGTTGTAAGTGAACGTTGGGTTTGTACATGTCGGGTTTTCGGAAATTGGTTATGTTTGTGGTTGTTGTTGCTAGGGCGTGAGTTTGCGAGTTGTAGGGGACGGTTGGGCTGGTGGTTAGAGGTCGCCGGGGGTCGTGGCAGTTGAGGCACAAGGTGGGCGAGGGTGGCAGTCTTGGTGGCCATGGTTGGATGTGTTTGAATGGGTGTTTGGGGAAGATGTTGGGCACGGGAATTTGTGTAGGTTTGGTGGTGTCTTTCAAGGGATAAGTGGGTATTTGGTTTTATTTTTTTTTAAAGACGGGTTAACTCGGGTTTTAATAAATAATCGGTTCTTAACTTTAATAAACGGGTTTTTGTATTATAATTAAAACGGGATTAATTATATGAGATTATAATTAACGTAATTAATTAATTTATTTATAATTGATAGAATTATTTAAACAAAGTAAATAGTTAGTAATTGTAAATATTATAATATTTTGTTAGGTGACGATTGGTGAAGGAATTATAATCGGGTTCGGTTGCTTTAATTATTTGGATCGCTTGAGCTGCTTAATTGGAATTGTTTGCCAGGTAGGGATAAATCCTACTCAACTCTTGTTTATTAATGTTCGGTATGCTGAATTATATATATTGAAGTGAGATTGATTGGATAAGTGAATTATTCATTAGTTGATATTATCGTATTTGTTGGAAGGGGGAATTATACTGCTTTGTATTGGCTGTTAATATTAATTGTGATGAGGTGATTTAAATTGTTATCGTTGATTGTGAATGTGGAAATTGTGAAACATATGCGACCATCAGATGTACGTTATTGAGGGAGTTTGTACTCTGGGGTTGTGGTAATATGTACGTTGTGAGGGAGGGGTACTATTACATAATGGCAGTACGTTGTTAAGGGAGGGTACCAAAGTAATGTGATCACGTTGGTAAGGGAGGTGTGCTAAGTCATGGAAAGGAGCACGTTGTTAGGGAGTTGTGGTATGTGAATGGAAATTGGATTGCCGATCGTATGTTCTTGTTGTTAGTGTTTATTCCTACTTAACCTCGTGGTTGACTGTGTATTCGTGAACACCTGTGATGAACCATAATGGGGAGCAGATTTGCAGGTACTAAAGATTAGCTGACTTGGGAGCTATGGGATGCTTGAGGACCTGGCCAGTGTACCTCGAAGTCTAGACCACATAGATTATTTAATCACTTTATTTATTTTCCGCTGCGAGTTGTATCTTATTTTATATTAAGTATAGTTGGTTAATTTGTAATAAACATGTAATTCGCTAAAGTTTTAATTAAAGTACTTTGGTTTGTTGTACTTTGTTATTCACTACCTCGAGAAGCCGAGATGGTAACGCTCTCATTTACTTGGGCTGTCTAGCTAAAGGCTCCTGAATAAATGGGGGTGTTACAAAGTGGTATCAAAGCAAAACGGTCCTTGGGCCTAATGATGTGGATAAAAAGTTGGTCGTCACACATCCAATCAAACACAATTTATAACTTCACAAACAACTCTACAATTAGTAAAGAGGCAAGTAAAGGTCGGATCCCGAGGGACGGGAATTGAGATGAGATTTCTATTGAAACTAGTGGTGTCTTAGGGGTGTCACAATTTGGGTTGATGTAGAAGGTCACTAACTAGATAGCAATGAAAATAAATAAGCAAGATGAATTAAAAGGGTTGTAAACAATTGATAAAAAAGCACTAGGGTATCATGGGGTCATAGGGGAATCATGGGAATTGATCATACAAACATGTTCTTAAATTATAAGCAAGCAATTTTTGTTGTGATGGATTGAGTTGGGTTATATCTTACAATCCTAGGAAAGTTTGGGTCCCGGAGCCGAATCGATTAGATTGTACAACACCTACAAGTCGACTTAGTCTTTCCTACTCAACAACATGCATGGTCTAATGAGACTCGAGTTGATTTATGTCTTACAAGTCTCATTGAAAAGATAGGTGATGAGTAAAAAATGCAAGGATTCATAGGTTCACATTTCATCAAACATAACATGTGCATGAGTTGAGATCAAAACAAGCAAGCAAATAAACCATGAAAGCATATTAATTTAAGCATGAATCATTCCCCATGTTGGTTTCCCCTAATTACCCATTAACCCTAGCTAGGTCACTACTCACTCATTATCATGTTGATCATGCTAGCAAGGTTGTCAATCATACCAACAAAAGAAAACATGATGAACAAATGAAAGTAATTAACAATAATTAAAAAGGGATTAAGAGAATTATACCTACTAATGATTCCAATAATAAAGCAAAGATTAAAAGAAGTACTTGATGCTTGATTGAGAGGTTGTCAATCTCCGAATAATAACCCAAATAATCTTCAATTACCCAAAATAAAGGATGAACAAAATAGAGATTAAGGAAATAAAACTTGTATTAAAACTTGATTAATTGTTGATTACAATACTAAAGAGAGATTTGATTGATATTAACTACTCTAATAATTGATAAGAAGAACATGCTCTTCTAATTAGACTAATGGGGTATTTATAGTGGAAATTAGGTGGATGCATTAGGGTTAACTAAGGGCTAAACTAGTAATTACACTTTTTAGATTGAGCAGGGAGACGCCGGTATTTTTCGAAGGAAGGGCTTCTTTCACGGATGCTTGAAGAAGACGAAATTGTGCTGGGCTGGAATCCGTGCGTCTTAGGCTCGGGACGGGCGGATTCAGGAGCCTCTGCCCGGGCGTTTTCTGGGCTTGCTGCCCGGGCGTCTTTGAAGGAAGACGCACGGATTGTCTTTGGGAGGACGGGCGGATTCGGGCAATCCGCTTGGATTGTAGCTCAAAGATTGTTTCTTCTTCTTTTCTTCCCTTTTCTTCATAAAATCCTTGGGGATTTCCTCGGGGATGCACGGATCCTTTCTCGTCATTGCCCAACTACTATAATATGTACAAAGGCCTTCTAATCTTGTCTCTCCTTGATGCTTGGTCATTGAATTCAATCAATTTAGTCTCGTTTTGCCATGAAAATGCAAGATTTGCACTCCTTTCCTACCAAGGGATCAAAATCTCAAAGAATATGCAAAACAAAGAACTAAAGACAATAAATGACCCAAATATGCACTAAAAAGCATGGGAACAAGGCTAATTCGGGGGCTAAATATGCGCTAATTATGGTCACATCAAATATCCCCAAACCGAACCTTTGCTCGTCCCGAGTAAAGAGGTGACAAAGACTAGGACCATTATTTAAACTAACCTAATAACATAGCCTATATGAGACAATTAGCGGGTCTCACTCCGCCCCTTCAACTCACAACAAGACAACCATGAGGTAGGATGCCTTCTTGCAAGGCAAGGTGGGTCTTGCCAAAATGGCGACACATCCAAACATTAAGCACACAAAATCAAATAATGGATGCATCTACAAAAGGAATAGCCACTTCCTCATCAAGTGGCGGAGGCACTAAAAGAGAACAAATTTAAGAGCATATAATCCTTCACAAATACTAGTTCAACAAATTACTAAGGCTAAGAGGATGGCACTAAATCACCTCCAAATGGTGTTAAACTAGACTACTTTCGTCCTCAATTCCCAAATGCTTTCGTCAAGAGCGATCGGATGGTGGTGGAATGATGATCCCTATGATGCTAGTAGCATATGACATGACAAGTCTCGAATTCTCTACAAAAGTAAAGGTCATGGATCGTCCCAAGCTCGACAAAGTGGCTTGACAAAAAGGCTTTTTGGGAATGAAATGCTCAAATCGTTATAACCAAAGGGTGGATATGACTAGTATTCAAAAATTGACCTCATTTAACTTTCACATTTCAAAAATTTAAGATGGGGTTCGTCCCTTCCGGGCTAGTGTCCTTTGCTTTCGCCAATCGCTTATTAGGCAACCGGTTAACCTCTAGACAATAGCTTTTCGGGGTGATAGTCACTCTGTCTCTGGGCGGTTGAATTCACAACCGTGTGGGGGCCCAATTCAATGGATCACTCTCCAAAGCACATTGAAGTGGTACGCCTCCATCAAAACAACTAAAATTTCTCAACATTTCAACATTCCATAACATTTGAGGTTTCCTTAGCAATAAATTACTTCCACATAACAAAATTTTCGAAATGAGCACTTCAAACTTATTGATAGAAAATATTTTTGGGTTGCCTTACCACAAGGTCAATCAAGGTCACCTAGACAAGTTAACCAAGTCCACATCGCATCACGGGGTTGGAATAGGTGACTCACATGCAAACCCTTGACTAGGCTTTGGGTCATGGGTCAAAAGACACTAGTATGACACAATCTAGGGTGTTTTACAACCATTATAGTAGGCAAAGTCTTAAGTTGAAAAAGTATTTGTAATGGCTTAGTTGCTCTTGTCAAAGTTCTCAATTAGGCATTTTTCAAAATATTTCATCTAAATGCAACTATATGCCATGATGCAACTATTATATACATCCTAATGCAAGTGATTCTATCAACTAATATGACATATAAACTAAATGCAAGTCCCAAGTTCACATTGTTATACCGCATGAATCAAAATAAAGCCACATAGTCATTAACATAAAGAGGAAAA
This sequence comes from Silene latifolia, assembly GCF_048544455.1. Taxonomy (NCBI): domain Eukaryota; kingdom Viridiplantae; phylum Streptophyta; class Magnoliopsida; order Caryophyllales; family Caryophyllaceae; genus Silene; species Silene latifolia. Next base: position 95,148,039 of record NC_133537.1, on the reverse strand, counting down.
AGGAGATTGGAAAGATCATACCATGCGGTCTTCATGATCCTCATGTCTTGGATGTGGCGTAGTCAACCAATGTGAACAAGGATAGAACAAACACAATATATACATGACTACACTACAAAGGAAATGAACTTGTTTTTGGGTTTTTCAATTTTCACATTTTTATGGTTTTTCGAAATCTTTCAATTTTTTTGGATTTTTGAATAAAAGTTAAGTTAGAATTCCCCATCCCCACACTAATATGGGCATTGTCCTCAATGGCCAAAATGATGGGAAATTATGCAATCATGATGCATGATTTCTACACTAAATGCAAGCTACACTAATCTACACTACATGATGCATGGTTTTTGTTTATGACGGAGAGGATAATTTAGATTACCTCCCGTTGTGTATGCATTAACTTCCCCAAACCGATCTAGACATTATTGCTAATGTCCTAAGGTTGGGTGTAGTTCATCCACACACTATGCAATGCATGAAACTAATTTTGTCATTTTGGATTTTGAAAGGTGGGAACAATAAAATGAGAACACCTCAATGGGGCCGAGGTGTTAGTCCTCTATGGTGCTAGGACTACTCCAACAATGATCAAGATTAATAAATAGAACAAAGAGAGAAATAGACAAACCTCAAGAGGGTAGGAGCCTCTAAAGCTTGCTAATCTTCCATCATATCATCATTATCATCACCTTCCTCACTAGAAGTGGTCTCATCACCACTTTCTTCTTCACCTTGCTCATCATCCTCTTCTCCTTCTTCACTAGCTTCTTCATTAATGTTATCATCAACCTCTTCATTACCGACAACCTCATTATCACCCAGAACAACCTTAGATTCACTCGGAAAGAAGACTTCCCTATCCGCCCAACTAGGCAAAGGACATGAAGGGTCAAGTAGTCCTTGCCTAGCTAAATGAAGGAGGGGTGGATATTGGGCTAAGTAAGCATTTTTCCGATCCTCGAAAGCTTGCTTGTGCATCTCTTGCATGAGAAGAGTCAAATAATCATTTCTTGCTTCAACGCCTTCGGGCTTGAACTATTGGTACTCGAAAGGATAGGTTGGTGTGACAATGGAAGAGGAGGGCATTTCGATTTCACCCTTTTGTTGTCGGATAATGTACTCGGCCTCTTTTGAAAGGGGAAGTAGGTAGTTGGTCCGGTGGACACTCAATCGACAAATATTTGAAGGCAAAGTGAAAGATCTAGCCTCACTAGTGAGCCATCCATACTTGGTGTCAAGAGGGTTATGGGTAACCCACTTGTACTTGTATATCATAGTATTAATATCAATGAGATGACCACCCTCTTTCGCCTCATACTTGTTATCTTTGTTGAAGTTTGGATCAAAGTATTTAGCTAGGATAGTGACTAGGCCTCCATTCACAATAACGGTGGTGCCTTTCTTCCCACAATCAATATTTAACCATATATCCACCAAAAGCCTTAGAGAGTTAAAAGGCTTGGTGAATTCCCTTCCAATGTTCAAAGCCGACTCAAGAAGAACAAAATCGAGTTTGGTGAAATGGTTGGTGTCTTTTCTTGTAATGATGGTGTTCCCTATGACCTTGTGCCACACTCTAATACCTGGATGGTGGACTAATAGAGCGCGACTAGCATGAAAGTCTTCAAATTTCCTTCCGGAAATCGCCTCCCAAAGAGGGTCGGGGTCATACTTGCCAACATTCTTAAAATAACTCGGTGAATCACTAAGACCCAAAGCTTTACCCATTTCGTCAAAGGAGATGCGCCTACTAACATTAGCTAGACGAAACTCGATGGTCTCCATGGTCTCAACCTTGTTAACTTTCAAAGAACTCAAAAATTCTAAGGTAAGGGAGGGGTATGTCAATTCTTTTGATTCAAACAATTTCTCCAACGCCATGGCTTTGAAGAAGGCTCTAGTTTGCTCAAGGACACCCAACTTATCTAAGGTATCTTCGCAAATAAACTTGGTGGATAGAAATGATTTCCTAGAAAACTTGGCAAAAGTGTCCCTATGGGATTTGTAAATGAAAATTACCTCCGGATAATTCGAAAGTTGAGCAATTTCCGGAGTAGAAGATGTTGTTGCTTCCATGGGAGGTTGTTGTTGTTGCACTTCCAAGTTTGGGCTAGCTACCACCATAGCCAATGCTTTCTTTGCTTGAAGACTCTTTTGTCTTGATGAGAGTGCCTTTGCCTTTGGTGCCTTTGCCTTTGTTGCTTTTGTTGCTCCCTTAGTCCTTGCCATTGATGAATAAACCAAGAAAAGAGTGAAAAATCTTCAATTTCTAGTGCACCCAAATCGATTTAAAGATGAAACGTTTTGCCTTAATGAATTCAAAAATCGACTAAAAGGTTGAAGATTTTGTGCTTGGTTTTGATTTTTGTTGAAAGAGGAGTGATTGATTTGTTGTTAAAAGGATGTTTTGATTTGATTTTGGTGAATGTTGTTAAGTAATCTTGTTTTTGTGATGGAGAGGATGAGGGTTTTGGAGTTATGAGTAGTGTTATGAATGAAGGAATGAACAAATGAATGTGGGAGGGGGTTTATAAAACCCGAAAAATTTGAAAAGCAAGGGCAAGACGGGCGGTTTCTGCCCGGGATGCCCGGATTTGGCCTTTTCTGGATTGGGAAAAACTCGCCTAAAGACGGGCGTCTTTCAGTGAAGATGCTCGGATTTGCAAACACGGGTCGGGCGTCTTCTACAGAAGACGGGCGGATTCCTTTACAGGGATTTTTCTTGTTTTCTTCAGCCAAGAAGACGGGCGTCTTCCTTTCAGGACGGGCGGATTTTTGAAGACGGGCGGATTTGAATGCGGGGGCCTTGATTCGTTGACATCGAAATTTCAAATATTTAGCTCATGGTGGACGGGCGTCTTCTACCCAATATGCCCGGATTGCCTGAAGACGGGCGGATTCTCCTGAATCCGCTCGGATTCGACCCCTTTGTACCCGGATTCAGTTCCATCCGTGTACTTTGCATATCCCTTGCCATTTTTCCATTCTTCTTCATATCTCGTGTTCTTCGTTGTGGGGGCACTACTAAGGCATGGATAGCCTAGGCAATTGCCATCCCCACACTAAGCTAAAGCACTACACATTAATTGAAATTATTAGTCCCTCCCTCACTTCTCTCAAACATGATAATTATCTTGATCAAAGTATAAAAATCCAAGAATGACAAAAAATGCAATATAAGAATTGAAATGCAAGTTAGGGAGTTAGAAATATTTACAATTGGTGGTTTAGGGAGGACTCCACCAAACTCTCATTCTTGATGAGATGTCAGGGGGCATGTTCAAGGTGTTGTTGATGTTGCTCAACACCTTGAAAAAGTAATCAAACGCTTGTTCATTGTCATGATAGAGGTCTTCGATAGACCTTGGCCCTTGTTGTCGGTCTTGATCGATGGCATTACCAATGTAGGGATTAAAAATCCCTTCAAATTAGTCGTCCCAAAGACCACATACTTCATTAAGTTGATCATTGAAAATCTCTTGATTTGATGGAGACAACTCTCCCATTTCCTTTTCTTGGCCAATAAGGCCATCTTCTTCATTGCTTGACTTTGGTGAGCTTTGCAAGCTCTCTTTGTCACAATTCACTTGCTCTTTGAATGGAGCATCTTCAATTTTCTTCTTCCATTGGAGTTCCGACTTTTTCCTTTCATCCTTCCGACTATAATGATCGATCATAAAATACGGTTCATGTAAACGGGGAGCTCTCATAGTCTTGTCAAGATTAAAAGTTATACTCTCATCTCCCACTTCTAGAGTGAGCTCTCCATGTTTCACATCAGTCACCGCACCCGCGGTGTGTAAGAAGGGTCTTCCTAGAATGATTGGAATGTTGGAATCTTCCTCCGTATCAACAATGACAAAGTCCACCGGGATGAAAAACTTCCCAATTCGTACGGGGACATCTTCCCATATCCCTAATGGTGTCTTCGTCGATCTATCGGCCATTTGGAGTGTGATATTGGTGCATTTAAGCTCTCCTATCCCCAACCTTTTACTCACCGAGTATGGCATAACACTCACACTAGCCCCTAGATCACATAAGGCTTTGTTGATCGTGGTGTCGCCAATGGTACACGGTATTGAGAAGCTTCCCGGATCCTTTAGTTTTGGAGGTGAACTCTCTTGAAGTATTGCACTACTCACCTTAGTGAAGGCGATAGTCTCAAGCTTCCGGATCGACTTCTTCTTTGTGACGATGTCTTTCATGTATTTCGCATAGGCCGGTACGTGATTGATTAATTCCGTGAAAGGAATTGAGACTTCCAAATTCTTCACAATTTCCATAAACTTTCCAAGTTGGTCATCAAATTTGGGCTTGGCTTGACGACTTGGAAAAGGAAGTCTAATCACAATGGGCTCCTTCTCCTTGACCTTGTCTTCATTTTTCCTTGAGATCTCTTCTTTTGATGGTTCCCCATCCTTGGAGTTTTGCACAATTTCTTCCTTATCACTAGCTTCCACAACTTCATTCTCAACTTGCTTCTTCGGTGCTTCATACCTTGTACCACTTCTCAAGTGAATGGCACTAACCGTTTCATGTCTTGGGGGATTACTTTGAGGTGGTAATTGCCCCTTTTGTCTTTGTGAGCTTGAAGATGCTAGTTGAGTCAATTGGGTTTCCAACATTTTGGTGTGAGCTAGAATGTTTTTGATGGTGGTTTCCTTTGCTTGACTATCATTTTGCATTTGAGTGAAAAATTCTTGTTGATTCTTTTGCATTTGGAGGACCGCTTTTTGAACATCAAAACCTTGGTCATTTGGTTGATTGTATGGATTTTGATTTTGGTAACCTTGGTTTTGGTTGTAAAAGGGTCTTTGATTTTGGTTTCTCATGGGAGGTGGGGTGTATGTTGTTTGAGGGTTTTGAACATTTTGGCTTTTGTATGAGAGATTTGGATGGAATTTGGTGTTTTCATTGTAATAATTGGAATAAGGGGTACCACTCTTGTATGCTTGGAAAGCATTCACTTGTTCATTTGTTCCCCTACATTCACTTTGGTCATGTCCCAAAGTTCCACAATTCTCACATATCCCACTTGGGATTGATGAGGATGCCGTCATGGCATTAACATGATGCTTTGGTGATTTTGAGGCTTCTTCAAGTCTAGCCATAGCTTTTTCAAACTTCAAATTGATTGTGTCAATGTGAGCACTAAGTTGAGCACCCAATTGAGTAACGGAGTCTACTTCTTGCTTTCCTCCTCTAGTAGCCTTGCGAGGTCTACTATATTGTGAGTTATGGACCGCCATTTCCTCAATCTTGTTCCATGTTTGATTGTCATCAACTTCGGTGAACATTCCATTTGATCCCATGTTGAGAATGTTCCTTGAATCTTCATATAGACCGTTCCAAAATTGTTGTACCAAGAACCACTCGCTAAGTCCATGGTGAGGACATGAGCGACAAATTCCCTTGAACCGCTCCCAAGCTTCATACAAATATTCTTCATCCCTTTGCTTAAAACCCGTAATTTGAGCTCTTAGCATGTTAGTCTTTTCCGGTGGGTAGACTTTTTTGTAGAAAGCTAGAGCCAACTTCTTCCAAGAATCAATTCCGAGAGTGGCCTTATCAAGGCCCTTCAACCATTGTTTCGCGGTGCCAATTAGAGAAAAAAGGAAATAAGACCCATCGAATTTGGTCTTGAGTTACACCGGTTTGAGAAATCGCATCACAATAGTCACAAAAGGTTTCCATATGAGAATGAGGGTCTTCACTAGGCATCCTCCCAAATTGGCTCCTTTCGACTAATTGGATAAAGGCGGATTTGGCAATAAATTTCCGGTCAAATGTTGTGGTGTGGGAGTACCATTGGGTAGGTTCTCCTCGGTGGGTACGGAATGTGAAGAAAACTTAGGCATTGTGGGTTGATTTTGTGTGGTATTTTGTATTGGGTTCTCCTCACCTTCTCTTGCAAAAGGGTTGATGAACTCAATAGTTGGTTGAATATCCACAACCTCACTAATACCTCTGAAATTCCTCCTAGCAAATCTTCTATTGTTTGTCAAGGTTCTTTCAATTTCACGATCAAAAGGTAACAAATCACCTTGTGACCTTCTAGACATGCAAAATATCAAACAACTTGAAAACAATTAGAACAAACCTTGAGGAATTTTACTTCCCCAAGGCAAAGAAAGACACAACTAATAACAATATAAGAAAATCTAAATCAAGGTAACACCGTCCCCGGCAACGGCGCCATTTTGATGTGGATAAAAGAGTTGGTCGTCACACATCAAATCAAACACAGTTTATAACTTCACAAATAACTCTACAATTAGTAAAGAGGCAAGTAAAAGTCAGATCCCAAGGGACGGAAATTGAGATGAGATTTCTATTGAAACTAGTGGTGTCTTAGGGGTGTCACAATTTGGGTTGATGTAGAAGGTCACTAACTAGATAGCAATGAAAATAAATAAGCAAGATGAATTAAAAGGGTTGTAAACAATTGATAAAAAAGCACTAGGGTATCATGGGGTCATAGGGGAATCATGGGAATTGATCATACAAACATGTTCTCAAATTATAAGCAAGCAATTATTGTTGTGATGGATTGAGTTGGGTTATATCTTACAATCCTAGGAAAGTTTGCGTCCCGGAGCTGAATCGATTAGATTGTACAACACCTACAAGTCGACTTAGTCTTTCCTACTCAACAACATGCATGGTCTAATGAGACTCGAGTTGGTTTATGTCTTACAAGTCTCATTGAAAATATAGGTGATGGGTAAAAAATGCAAGGATTCATAGGCTCACATTTCATCAAACATAACATGTGCATGAGTTGAGATCAAAACAAGCAAACAAATAAACCATGAAAGCATATTAATTTAAGCATGAATCATTCCCCATGTTGGTTTCCCCTAATTACCCATTAACCCTAGCTAGGTCACTACTCACTCATTATCATGTTGATCATGCTAGCAAGGTTGTCAATCATACCAACAAAAGAAAACATGATGAACAAATGAAAGTAATTAACAATAATTAAAAAGGGATTAAGAGAATTATACCTACTAATGATTCCAATAATAAAGCAAAGAATAAAAGAAGTACTTGATGCTTGATTGAGAGGTTGTCAATCTCCGAATAATAACCCAAATAATCTTCAATTACCCAAAATAAAGGATGAACAAAAGAGAGATTAAGGAAATAAAACTTGTATTAAAACTTGATTAATTGTTGATTACAATACTAAAGAGAGATTTGATTGATATTAACTACTCTAATAATTGATAAGAAGAACATGCTCTTCTAATTAGACTAATGGGGTATTTATAGTGGAAATTAGGTGGATGCATTAGGGTTAACTAAGGGCTAAACTAGTAATTACACTTTTTAGATTGAGTAGGGAGACGCCGGTATTTTTCGAAGGAAGGGCTTCTTTCACGGATTCTTGAAGAAGACGAAATTGTGCTGGGCTGGAATCCGTGCGTCTTAGGCTCGGGACGGGCGGATTCAGGAGCCTCTGCCCGGGCGTCTTCTGGGCTTGCTGCCCGGGCGTCTTTGAAGGAAGACGCACGGATTGTGCTGTGGAGGACGGGCGGATTCAGGGCAATCCGCTTGGATTGTAGCTCAGCATTGTTTCTTCTTCTTTTCTTCCCTTTTCTTCATAAAATCCTTGGGGATTTCCTCGGGGATGCAAGGATCCTTTCTCGTCATTGCCCAATTACTATAATATGTACAAAGGCCTTCTAATCTTGTCTCTCCTTGATGCTTGGTCATTGAATTCAATCAATTTAGTCTCGTTTTGCCATGAAAGTGCAAGATTTGCACTCCTTGCCTACCAAGGGATCAAAATCTCAAAGAATATGCAAAACAAAGAACTAAAGACAATAAATGACCCAAATATGCACTAAAAAGCATGGGAACAAGGCTAATTCGGGGGCTAAATATGCGCTAATTATGGTCACATCACCTAACTAATGAACTTAATAATGAATGTAGGGTGTGTCTAATAAAATGAACCCGGGTAGAAACTGTTAGTTGTCCCCTTAGGCTTGGGATGAGTAGGGCCCCTCAATATAAACTTCTGACCCTTTCAGTTTTGAATCGGTTACCTTCAGAGATATTATAGTGTGGGGTAATTTAAAATGAATATTGTTTATTTATAGGAGTCTTTGTTTGCTTTGTATGAAGATTGTTTTCATTAGTGATTACGGTTACGGGGACGTAACCTTGATTTTACGAAAAGGGGATGTGATATAATTTTTAAGCATTGTTATAAGCATGTGGATATGAGAAAAGTATGCGGGCATTTATGTGAGAGGCGTAATTATGATTAACATGTGAAGTATTACGAAAGTTGCGTGGAATTGTGAAGAATGTAATTTGGTTGAATTCTCAAAAATTTTACATTGATTGCTTCGACTTCTATTTATCGCCTGTTTGATATCCTTGCACGAAATTTTTACATGTGATAGCCTTGCGAGTTAGCTTTAATATGCCACTGGTCTCATACTTAAATAATATACGGTTTAGGAGTAATAAGTATTTTAGTGGACAGTGGTCAGAATATTCCTGTAAAATTATGTTTTCGTCCTATGTTTTTTATGCGTGTATTTTATGTAAGGTTTTTACACTATATTTACGCGCATTTCTATGTTATTTATGTGGCATCTAGGTACAAATGCTCCCGAATCATCTACTTTGGTTTATCTTGTATTAATTGCAGGTATGAACCGGAAAGGAGCGAAATCGAGCCTGAACCTATCCCAATCTCATGCAATTTGGAGAAGGAGGAATCGGTGCTTGGAGTCTATCACTTAGAGATGCGTGAAGTGGCTTTGGAAGACGTTCAAGAAGTCCACCCGTGCTCATATAGCTCGTTCGACCAAGTTGGCTGATGATATTGGTCGATCGAATGCTTTATGCTCCTGGAATTCCTCGATCGGGTTCTTCATTTACTCGATCGAGATGGCCATCTGTTGAAGTATTTGATCGAGCATCTTGTTTTATCGATCGAAAGGTTTTCTGAGTTGTGTCCTCGATCGAGTAGATTTATTCTGCTTGATCGAGAGGTTTAGTCAGATACGCTGTTTTAAGTTAATTTCGAGATTTTCTTTTGTAATTAGGAATAAGTATCCATAGGACGACAGTCATATGGGGAGGGGGGATCTCACTTCTTGGACACTCTTATTCCTTCTTCTGCTCTCTCTCATTCCTTTCTCTTAGAACTTCACTTTCTAGACCTAATTACTTCATTGCTACTCTCTTGTATTCGGTATTCTCTACTCTTTATTTCAATTAATTACTTTTGTTTTAATGTTCTTGTTCCATTAATCTCTTTGCCCTCTTAATTCTCTTTCTTGGTTTTATCCACCGATTTATTATCATGTTTAATTCTCTTGGTTTATGTGTTGTTGTTGTTTATTCGATAATTATGCATAACTAATCTCCTTTGCTAAGACATATGGGAGCCATGGTGATTAGGGAATTATGATAGGTGATTAGGGTTCGGTGTAATTTTAGTCTGTGTTGTTAATTATCGCAATTAATTGTAATTAGCTATTTGAGTTGACGCATTTAGCTGCTTAATCTTGGTACCCCTGACCTAGATCGAGAGCTTTGAAAGGACAAGACATGCGATGAACATTAGGGCATGATAGTGAGGGTGAAAGCTAAGCTAGTATTGTTTTAGGGCGAATAGCGGACCGAGAGGACCTTTTCACTACCCTGCAGACCGATTTTATGCTGACCTGTGACCCTAGATTGGATTCCTAGACAACCCTGGTGAACCGACTGACTTTGCTGTTTTTCTCTATCTGTTTATTTCTCTTGCTCTCTTTTTCTTCTAATCTCAGTAGTTTAGAACAAACCATTAAAACCCCCAAGAATTGGTTACTTGGATCGGATAAACTTAGTTTAGCATACATTTTCCCATCTCCTTGTGGATACGATACCTGACTTACCTCTGCTGCATTAATAGAGCCAGTTGGTTTATTTTTTATAGGGTTGCGACAGCCGTGTCAAATTTTGGCGCCGTTGCCGGGGAAGTGGCGTAATTTTGTTGCTTTATTTTAAGTTTGTCTCTCGTCTCAAGGAATTTATTCCTTGAGACTGATCTCATATTTTTCTCCAGTGCTTTATTAGTGTTGCACGAAATCTGTCCTAGAAGATGACATTGTCATACCTGTTTTCCTTTCAACTCTACTTGTTAAAATGCCAAAGATCACCAGCCACTTAGAACCTACGATGGATTCTCTGCCTAAAGGTTTCCTGCTTCCGACTATAGACGCGGGCACCTTTGGGATTCATCTATCCTACATACAACTGGTTGAGAGAAATGGGTGTCTAAAAGGGGGGTGACGTGAATAGGTAAGACGGAGCTTGTGTCTTGTGTGGTTGCCGTATGGTTGTGGGACATAGGTGGTTGGTCTTGTCGGCGGTGTGCGGTCCTAGTGGTGGTTTCTAGGTGGTTGCAGGTGGTGGTTGGTGTGGTGGTTGTCGGGTTGTGGGTTGATTTAAACCGTGAGTTGTAGCCAGGTTTAACCTTGTGTATGTGACTTGACTGGACCTGGGTTCGGGTTGGGCCCTGCATTGGTGGTTCATGGTGAATTAAGGAGTGATGGGCAGTGGGTAGTGGTGGTCGTGGCGGTGTTAGGTGGTGGAAACTCGAGAGTTACACGGGTTGTTTTGTGATATGGTCATGAGTGTGTTATGGGTAGGGCAAGGCAGTTAGGGCGTGGTGGCTGGTCTTGGCTGGGTTGCTGGTGGTTCTGGGTATGGTGGAGGATGATGGTGACATGTAGTGGTGGTGATGGTGGTCGTAAGTGAACGTTGGGTTTGTATATGTCGGGTTTTCGGTAATTGGTTATGTTTGTGGTTGTTGTTGCTAGGGCGTGAGTTTGGGAGTTGTAGGGGACGGTTGGGCCGGTGGTTGGAGATCGTCGGGGGTCGTGGTAGTAGAGGGACGAGGTGGGCGAGGGTGGCAGTCTTGGTGGTCGTGGTGGTCGTGGTTGGGTGTGTTTGAATGAGTGTTTGGGGAAGATGTTGGGCACGGGAATTTGTGTAGGTTTGGTGGTGTCTTTCACGGGATAAGTGGGTATTTGGTTTTATTTTTTTTAAAGACGGGTTAACTCGGGTTTTAATAAGTAATCGGGTCTTGACTTTAATAAACGGGTTTTTGTATTATAATTAAAACGGGATTAATTATATGAGATTATAATTAACGTAATTAATTAATTAATTTATAATTGATAGAATTATTTAAACAAAGTAAATAGTTAGTAATTGTAAATATTATAATATTTTGTTAGGTGACGATTGGTGAAGGAACTATAATCGGGTTTGGTTGCTTTAATTATTTGGATCGCTTGAGCTGCTTAATTGGAATTCTTTGCCAGGTAGGGATAAATCCTACTCAACTCTTGCTTATTAATGTTCGGTATGGTGAATTACGTATATTAAAGTGAGATTGATTGGATAAGTGGATTATTCATTGGTTAATATTATCGTATTTGTTGGAAGGGGGAAGTATACTGCTTTGTGTTGGCTGTTAATATTAATTGTGATGAGGTGATTTAAATTGTTATCGTTGATTGTGAATGTGGAAATTGTGAAACATGTGCGACGGTCAGATGTACGTTATTGAGGGAGTTGGTACTCTGAGGTTGTGGTAATATGTACGTTGTGAGGGAGGGGTACTATTACATAATGGCAGTACGTTTTTAAGGGAGCGGTACCAAAGTAATGTAAGCACGTTGTTAAGGGAGGTGTGCTAAGTCATGGAAAGGAGCACGTTGTCAGGGAGTTGTGCTATGTGAATGGAAATTGGATTGCCTATCGTATGTTCTTGTTGTTAGTGTTTATTCCTACTTAACCTCGTGGTTGACTGTGTATTCGTGAACACCTGTGATGAACCATAATGGGGAGCAGATTTGACAGGTACTAAAGATTAGCTGACTTAAGAGCTATGGGATGCTTGAGGACCTGGCCAGTCTACCTAGAAGTCTAGACCACATAGATTATTTAATCACTTTATTTATTTTCCGCTGCGAGTTGTATCTTATTTTATATTAAGTTTAGTTGGTTAATTTGTAATAAACATGTAATTCGCTAAAGTTTTAATTAAAGTACTTTGGTTTATTGTACTTTGTTATTCACTACCTCGGGAAACCGAGATGGTAACGCTCTCATTTATTTGGGCTGTCTAGCTAAAGGCTCCTGAATAAATGGGGGTGTTACAAAGTGGTATCAGAGCAAAATGGTCCTCAGGCCTAACTAATGAACTTAATAATGAATGTCCACACCAGGGTAGAAACTGTTAGGTGCCCCCCTTAGGCTTGGGATGAGTAGAGCCCCTCAATCCAAACTTCTGACCCTTTCAGTTTTGAACTGGTTACCTTCAGAGATGTTACAGTGTGGGGTAATTTAAAATGAATATTATTTATTTTTAGGAGTCTTTGTTTGCTTTGTATGAAGATAGTTTTCATTAATGATTGCGGTTACGGGGACGTAACCTTGCTTTTACGAAGAGGGGATGTGATATAATTTTTAAGCATTGTTATAAGCATGTGGATATGAGAAAATTATTTGGGCATTTATGTGGGAGGCGTAATTATGATTAACATGTGAAGTACTACGAAAGTTGCGTGGAATTGTGAAGAATGTGATTTGGTTGAATTCTCAAAAATTTTACCTTGATTGCTTTGACTTTCATTTATCGCCTGTTTGATATCCTTGCACGAAATTTTTACATGTGATAGCCTTGCGAGTTAGCTTTAATATGCTACCGTTCTCATACTTAAATAATATACGGTTTAAGAGTAATAAGTATTTTAGTGGACAGTGGTCAGAATATTCCTGTAAAATTATGTTTTCGTCCTATGTTTTTTATGCGTGTATTTTATATAAGGTTTTTACACTATATTTACACGCTTTTCTATGTTATTTATGTGGCATCTAGCTACAAATGCTCCCTAATTGTCTACTTTGGTTTATCTTGTATTAATTGCAGGTATGAACCGGAAAGGGACGAAATCGAGCCTGAACCTGTCCCAATCTCATGCAATTTGGAGAAGGAGGAATCGGAGCTTGAAGTCTGTCACTTAGAGATGCGTGAAGTGGCTTTGGAAGGCGTTCAAGAAGTCCACCCGTGCTAATATAGCTCGATCGACCAAGTTGGCTGATTATATTGGTCGATCGAATGCTTTATGCTTCTGGAATTCCTCGATCGGGTTCTTCATTTACTCGATCGAGATGGCCATCTGTTGAAGTATTTGATCGAGCATCTTGTTTTATCAATCGAAAGGTTTTCTGAGTTGTGTCCTCGATCGAGTAGATTTATACTGCTCGATCGAGAGGTTTAGTCAGACACGTTGTTTTAAGTTAATTTCGAAATCTTCTTTTGTAATTAGGAATAAGTATCCATAAGAAGGCAGTCATATGGGGAGGGGGGATCTCACTTCTTGGACACTCCTATTCCTTCTTCTGCTCTCTCTCATTCCTTTCTCTTAGAACTTCACTTTCTAGACCTAATTACTTCATTGCTACTCTCTTGTATTCGGTATTCTCTACTGTTTATTTCAATTAATTACTTTTGTTTTAATGCTCTTGTTCCATTAATCTCTTTTCCATCTTAATTCTCTTTCTTGGTTTTATCCACCGATTTAGTATCATGTTTAATTCTCTTGGTTTATGTGTTGTTATTGTTTATTCGATAATTATGCATAACTAATCTCCTTTGCTAAGAGATATGGGAGCCATGGTGGTTAGGAAATTATGATAGGTGATTAGGGTTCGGTGTAATTTTAGTCTGTGTTGTTAATCATCGCAATTAATTGTAATTAGCTATTTTAATTGACGCATTTAGCTGCTTAATCTTGGTACCCCCTGACCTAGATCGAGAGATTGGAAAGGATAAGACATGCGATGAACATTGGGGCATGATAGTGAGGGTGAAAGCTAAGCTAGTATTGTTTTAGGGCGAATAGCGGACCGAGAGGACCTTTTCACTACCCTGTAGACCGATCTTATGCTGACCTATGACCCTCGATTGGATTCCTAGACAACCCTGGTGAACCGACTGTCTTTGCTGTTTTTCTCTATCTGTTAATTTCTCTTGCTCTCTTTTTCTTCTAATCTCCGTAGTTTAGAACAAACCCCTAAAACCCCCAAGAATTGGTTACTTAGATAAACTTAGTTTAGCATACAATTTCCCATCTCCTTGTGGATACGATACCTGACTTACCTCTGCTGCATTAGTAGAGCCAGTTGGTTTATTTTTTATAGGGTTGCGACAGTCGTGTCAAATTTTGGCGCCATTGCCGGGGAGGTGCCGTAATGTTTTTGCTTTATTTTAAGTTTGTCTCTCGTCTCAAGGAATTTATTCCTTGAGACTGATCTCATATTTTTCTCCAGTGCTTTATTAGTGTTGCAGGAAATCTGTCCTAGAAGAGGACATTGTCATTCCTGTTTTCCTTTCAACTCTGCTTGCTAAAATGCCAAACATCGCCAGTCACTCAGAACCTACGGTGGATTCTCTGCCTAAAGGTTAACTGCTTCCGACTATAGACGCGGGCACCTTTGGGATTCATCCATCCTACATACAACTGGTTGAGAGAAATGGGTGTCTAAAAGGGGGGTGTCGTGAATAGGTAAGACGGTGCTTATGTCTTGTGTGGTAGTCGTATGGTTGTGGGACATAGGTGGTTGGTCTTGTCGGCAGTAGGCGGTCCTAGTGGTGGTGTCTTGGTGGTTGCAGGTGGTGGTTGGTGCGGTGGTTGTCGGGTTGTGGGTTGTTGATTTAAACCGTGAGTTGTAGCCAGGTTTAACCTTGTGTATGTGACTTGACCGGACCTGGGTTCGGGTTAGGCCCTGCATTGGTGCTTCATGGTGAGTTGGGGAGTGATGGGCAGTGGGTAGTGGTGGTCGTGGCGGTGTTAGGTGGTGGAAACCCGAGAGCTACACGGGTTGTTTTGTGATATGGCCATGAGTGTGTTATGGGTAGGGCAAGGCAGTTAGGGCGTGGTGGCTGGTCGTGGCTGGGTTGCTAGTGGTTCTGGGTACGGTGAAGGATGATGGTGACATGTAGTGGTGGTGATGGTGGTCGTAAGTGAAAGTTGGGTTTGTATATGTCGGGTTTTCAGTAATTGGTTATGTTTGTGGTTGTTGTTGCTAGGGCGTGAGTTTGGGAGTTGTAGGGGACGGTTGGCCTGGTGGTTGGAGATCGTCGGGGGTCGTGGTAGTAGAGGGACGAGGTGGGCGAGGGTGGCAGTCTTGGTGGTCTTGGTTGGGTGTGTTTGAATGGGTGTTTGGGGAAGATGTTGGGCACAGGAATTTGTGTAGGTTTGGTGGTGTCTTTCACGGGATAAGTGGGTATTTGGTTTTATTTTTTTGAAAGACGGGTTAACTCAGGTTTTAATAAGTAATCGGGTCTTGACTTTAATAAACGGGTTTTTGTATTATAATTAAAACGGGATTAATTATATGAGATTATAATTAACGTAATTAATTAATTAATTTATAATTGATAGAATTATTTAAACAAAGTAAATAGTTAGTAATTGTAAATATTATAATATTTTGTTAGGTGACGATTGGTGAAGGAATTATAATCGGGTTTGGTTGCTTTAATTATTTGGATCGCTTGAGCTGCTTAATTGGAATTCTTTGCCAGGTAGGGATAAATCCTACTCAACTCTTGCTTATTAATGTTCGGTATGGTGAATTACGTATATTGAAGTGAGATTGATTGGATAAGTGGATTATTCATTGGTTAATATTATCGTATTTGTTGGAAGGGGGAAGTATACTGCTTTGTGTTGGCTGTTAATATTAATTGTGATGAGGTGATTTAAATTGTTATCGTTGATTGTGAATGTGGAAATTGTGAAACATGTGCGACAGTCAGATGTACGTTATTGAGGGAGTTGGTACTCTGAGGTTGTGGTAATATGTACGTTGTGAGGGAGGGGTACTATTACATAATGGCAGTACGTTTTTAAGGGAGCGGTACCAAAGTAATGTAAGCACGTTGTTAAGGGAGGTGTGCTAAGTCATGGAAAGGAGCACGTTGTCAGGGAGTTGTGCTATGTGAATGGAAATTGGATTGCCTATCGTATGTTCTTGTTGTTAGTGTTTATTCCTACTTAAATGGGTGTTTGGGGAAGATGACATGGTTGAGGGTGGCAGTCTTGGTGGCCGTGGTTGGGTGAGTTTGAATGGGTGTTTGGGGAAGATGACATTGTCGTACCTGTTTTCCTTTCAACTCTGCTTGCTAAAATGCCAAACATCGCCAGTCACTCAGAACCTACGGTGGATTCTCTGCCTAAAGGTTTCCTGCTTCCGACTATAGACGCAGGCACCTTTGGGATTCATCCATACTACATACAACTGGTTGAGAGAAATCTCTTCAAAGGGGTACCTGGCGAGGATCCATGTAAGCATATAGAGTTGTTTACGGAGTATTGTTCTGCCATTCCTTTATCTGCTGGGGTGACACAGGATAGGGTCAAGGGAGTCCTTTTTCCTTTTTCTTTGACTGATGACGCCCGGGATTGGTTGAGAGACTTGGATAGGGAAGCTGCTGGCGTTACTGACTGGAATTCCCTAACTTTAGCCTTTTACAGACGGTATTTTCCACCACAGCGCACCAATGCGCTGAGAGGCCAAATCACCACTTTTACACAATTGGCCACCAAATATTTGAATGAAGCTTGGACTAGGTTCAAGAAGTTGGTTCGCTCTGTGCCTCACCAAGGTTTCCAACGATGGTTCTTATGCACCCAATTTTACAATGGGTTATATGAGGATCAAAGGGCCGTGTTGGATAGTGCAGCCAAAGGAGATTGATGTGACTCATATTTGCGCACATTTAGTCCCCTAATTGAGCCTATTTTGCATTCTACCAAAGCGTTCCATAGCCATTTTACCCGTCAAATGCCTTCTATTTTGCTTTCCTATTGCCTTGTGTCTGTTTTGTAGGAAAGGAGACAATTAGGCGGAAATTCCCGTCTCTCGTGCTTATTTGGAAAGTTATTGATGATATTGTCTGGACAAGTATGGAAGGAGATGCAAGAACTGAGACCAACATTGCAAGAATAAGAAGTATGCAAGAGGAAGAAGCTAAAGCACTCTGAATAACAATCCAAGCGTCCAAGCTCCAAGACGCTCGTCGCCTGCTCCAACAATCCGAGTAGATTAGATTAGATTAGGAGTAGATTAGAATAGATTACTCTTTAATCTTTCCACAAATCACACATTAATCTTTCCTTAATTATTGTTCAAGCTTATTATTATTGAGTAATTCAAGTTTATTATTGGGTAATTGAAGATTATTGGGTTATTATTGGAGAATTGACAACTCTTCATCAATCAATCAAGTTTTCTTCTATTATTCTTTCCTTTCCATTTGTTCATCTCAAGTTTGGTATAATTCCTTTACTCTTTACTCTTTATTGTTTATTTCTTCACTCTCTTATCATGTTTATACTTGTTGTGATGATTGACACCATTAATGACATGTTTACCATGATAATAAGTGAGTAGCCTTTTATCTAGGATTAATGGGTAATTAGGGAAAATCAACATGGGGAATGATTCATGCTTAATCTAATATGTTTTCATAATTAGTTTGCTTGCTTGTTGTAATGTCAACCTATGCACATGTTATGTTTGATGAAATGCTAAGCCTATGAATCCTTGCATTTTTACTCATCTCTTATCTACTCAACTTGACTTGTAAGATATAAACCAACTCGAGTCTTGTTAGACCATGCATAGAAGTGATTAGGAGGAAAGTAAGTCGACTTGTAGGTGTTGTACAATCTAATCGATTCGGCTCCGAGACCCAACTCGTCCTAAGAACCGTAAGACATAAACCAACTCGGTTCCTCTACAACATTAATTGCTTGCATATAATTGAGAACATGTTTGTATGATCAACTCCCATGAATCCCCTATGAACCCATGACATCCTAGTATCCTTTATTATTTATCTACGCCTTCACCCTTGGTTGTTTTATTTTGTTGCTTGCATTAGTCTAGAACACAACTACAAACCCAAATCAATTATGACACTAGCATAAATTGAGATAGATAGACTTAGAACCCAAAGCACACCGTCCCATGGATCGACCTCGACTTAACCACTAACTAGTTGTTTGTTGAGAATATAAATGTGTTTGATTGGATGTGTGACGACCAACTCTTGTCCATCAGAGATTTCAGAAAAATGTTGAAGATGATAAGGGATAGCATCTTATTGAGGAAATGGCCATTCATGTAGCTGAATATGGAAATCCCAGAGGAGGTAGACGAGTAAGCGAATCTTTAGTGGCTGAAGTGGAAAGTCCCAATGGAAGGTTTGATAATCCGGAGATTCTACAAACTTCGGGTGCACATGAACAAGTCCATGCCATGATTGAGCAAAAGGTAATTTGTGGTAGATGCGGTACAGAAGGCCACAATCCTATTACTTGTATGGCGGATGTAGAGCGAGTTCGTGCTTACCAACAAATTAAGCAAGGAGTTCCGTTCTCTAAACTTTATGAAGATTTGACCATGCCAGGTACTTCTAGCCTTCCTAATCTGATGTCACAACAAGTCGATTCACCTTCTACAATTGTAGAAATTGCGGAGTTGAAGTCCTTGGTTCTATCCTTAGCACTTCAACTTGAAAGAAAGTCGGACAAAGCTGAAAACTCCATAGAAAAGTTGCAAAATCAAGTCGCGCAACTTAAATCCGGGCAATTAAGTCAAGTGAATCACTCACCTCATTGTGATCCGATAAATTCGATCAATCTCCAAAGCTGTCTTACCTATGACGGACCGAAAATGCCAGAACAAGATGATATAATTGTCGACGAGATTTCAGAAACTGTTTTGGAGGAGTTAAATGAAGATGTCCCTGTTGAGTATCGTCTGTCCACTTGATCGAGTGATTATTCTTCTCGATCGAGTGGTTTTTCCTCCAAAAATCTTCGATCGAGTAACCCAGACCTTCGATCGAATTGTGCCAAATCTGATGTTCTCGATCGAGAGGTAAGCATTCCTCGATCGAGTGACTTACCTGAAGAAAATGCTCGATCGAGTAGAAATATTACTCGATCGAGTACTTGTACCAGTGGAGATATTGTTTTAAAGCCTAATCCCGCTACTATATCGTTTTCCCCTGCTGCGGAGATGCCACGTTTCAACAAAGGTAAAGAGAAAGTCGCAGACCCGCTTATTGTTACCAGAATTCCTTATCTGGGACGTCTGAAAGATGCTAAGGTCGAGCGACAGTACGGTAAATTTGTGGATGTGGTCAAGAATCTTCAGGTAACCGTCCCTTTTACCGAACTAATTACCCAGGTACCTACTTACGTAAAATTTATGAAAGATATTTTGACGCGTAAGAGAGAGCTTAATGAATTCGAGACTGTTGCATTTATGGAAGAGTCTAGTAATTTAATTCTTAACAAAGCTCCCCCTAAAATGAAAGACCCGGGTAGTTTCCCTATTACTTGTACCATAGGAAATGACGTGATAGATAAGGCTCTCTGCGATCTAGGAGCCAGTGTCAGTGTCATGCCCTACTCTGTCTGCAAGAAACTTAATATGGGTCACCTTAAAATGACTAATATCACCCTCCAGATGGCTAATAAATCAGTTAGACGACCCTTAGGTATCCTAGAAGACGTGCCTGTCAAAGTAGGCAAGTTCTTTATACCAGAAGACTTTATTGTTTTAGGCATAGCTGAGGATACCCGGACCCCAATTATATTAGGAAGACCATTCTTATGTACAGCTGGGGCCATTATTGATGTCAAACAAGAGCGTTAGGGGATGACGCCATCACTTTTAGTCTGCCTAGTACACTTGCCAGACCAATGATAGAGGATACTTGTTATTCAGTTGATATCGTTGACGAGTCTGTTTATGAGTTCTGGTCGGATTCCTTGATTAAGGATCCGCTGGAAGCTTTGACATTGGTAGATGAGTGTGAAGATAATCAAGAGAACAATGACGCTGTGTTGGATTTGCTTGAAGCTGCATTAGATGAGCGTGAACTCACCGACGCTGAAGGAGAGAGAGTGGAAAAATTGGTAAATACTCTTTGCGCTATGGAGGTAAAGGTACCCGAGCGTAAGCATCTTCCTTCTCATCTTAAATATGCATTCTTAGATGATACAGAGCAATATTAAGTCATTGTTAGTGCTAAATTAGATGATAAACAGCTGACAGCTTTGTTAGCTGTTCTTAAGAAAAACAGGAAAGCTATGGGATATTCAGTGGACGATATTAAGGCATCAGCCCTGATATTTGTATGCCCAGGATTGAGCTATAGGAGGATCACAAACCTTACAGACAGGGTCAGCGCAGACTGAACCAGAAGATGCAGGATGTTGTGATGGCTGAGGTAATGAAGCTACTTGATGCAGGTATTATCTACTCTGTTGGTCATTCTAAGTGGGTGAGTCCAGTTCAGGTGGTTCCTAGGAAAGGAGGAACTACTGTGGTTAAGAATGACAAAAATGAATTGATACCCACTAGAGTAGTAACTGGTTGGCGGATGTGCATAGACTACAGACAGCTAAATGCCGCCACGAAGAAAGATCACTTTCCCTTTCCTTTCATTGATCAGATGGTAGAAAGGTTAGATTCTCATAAGTTTTTTTGTTATTTAGATGGATACTCAGGGTTCTTTCAGATCCCTATTCATCCGGATGATCAGGAAAAGACTACTTTTACTTGTCCTCAAGGTGTTTTTTCTTATCGCAGGATGCCTTTTGGTTTGTGTAATGCCCCTACCACCTTTCAAAGGTGCATGATGGGGATATTTTCTCAGTATATAGAGTCTATTATGGAGGTCTTTATGGACGATTTCAGTGTATATGGAAGGGATTTTGATAATTTTCTGTCTAACCTTGATAAAGTGTTGCAGCACTGCATTAAGGTTAATCTTGTGCTTAACTGGGAGAAGTGCCATTTTATGGTCAACGAGGGAGTTGTCTTAGGGCACTTGGTTTCTGATAGGGGCATTGAGGTTGACAAAGCAAAGGTGCAAGTGATTCAGCAATTGCCTCCTTCTGTTAATGTTAAAGGAGTGAGGAGTTTCCTTGGTCACGCCGGCTTTTATCGCCGGTTTATTAAGGATTTTTCGAAAATTGCTAAATCGCTTACACAGCTGTTGCTTAAGGATGCCCCCTTTGTATTTACTGATGAGTGTCTTTCTGCTTTAACAGGTTAAAGCAGGCCTTGATTTCAGCACCGATTATACAGTCTCCCAACTGGGACTTGTCGTTTGAGATTATGTGCGATGCTAGTGATTATGCACTAGGAGCAGTGTTAGGCCAGCGGAAAGACAAAGCTTTGAATGTGACCTACTATGCGAGCCGAACTCTGGATGAAGCTCAAGTGAAGTACACCACTACTGAGAAGGAGCTGTTAGCTGTGGTTTATGCGCTGGAGAAATTTCGTTCTTATTTGATAGGGTCAGAAGTTACTATTTTTACTGACCATGCAGCGCTAAGACACCTTCTTGCTAAGAAGGAAGCTAAACCACGATTGTTGAGATGGATACTCCTTCCCCAAGAATTTGATCTGCAGATCAAAGATAAGACGGGGGCCGAGAATGTAGTAGCTGATCATCTGTCGCGATTGCCGCAGCAGGAGGGAGAGGATCCTTTGCCTATTGATGATTATTTTCACGATGATTCCTTATTTGTTGTTCTTACTAATACTAACCATGATCCATGGTATGCAGATTTGGCTAACTATGTTGTCAGTGGCGAGCTGCCACCTGGCCTGTCTTATCGGCAGAGGAAGCGGTTTCTTTATAATGCTAAGCAGTACTTCTGGGATGATCCTTATTTGTTTAAGGAGTGTGCAGACGGTGACGGTGTATTCCGCAGTGGGAGACCAAAGCAGTCTTAGAAGGCTGTCATTCTTCCTCTTATGGTGGTCACCACGGTCCGTCGCGAACCGTGGCTAAGATACTTCAATCTGGTTTTTATTGGCCTACTTTATTTGCAGATGCTAAAAATTTTGTTTCAGCTTGTGATGCTTGCCAACGCTCTGGGAATATATCTAAGAGACATGAGAGGCCACAAAATGGCATTCTAGAGGTCGAGGTTTTTGATGTCTGGGGCATTAACTTCCAAGGACCATTCCCATCTAGTAAAGGTAACAGGTATATTTTGGTAGCTGTCGATTATGTGTCTAAATGCGTGGAAGCAATTGTTTCACCTAACTGTGATGCCAAGACTGTGATTAAGATGTTCAAAAAGATTATTTTTTCCCGATTTGGTGTCCCTAGGGTCGTCATTAGTGATGGGGGAATTCACTTTAAAGAAAAGAAACTTACATCTATATTGTCTAAAGTCGGTGTCCAACATCGTCGTGGCTTGGGGTATCATCCCCAAACTAGTGGGCAGGTTGAGGTCTCTAATAGGGAACTAAAAGAGATTTTGGCTAAGGTAGTTTCTAAATCACGGAAGGATTGGAGTCTCAAATTAGATGACACACTATGGGCATATCGGACTGCCTTAAAACACCGATTGGTGCATCACCGTATCGGTTGGTTTATGATAAGTCTTGTCATTTACCTGTCGAGTTAGAGTGTAAGGCTTGGTGGGCTATTTGTGAACTAAACTATGATCCTAAGTTGTGTAGTCAGAATCGTTTATTGCAGCTAGATGAACTGGAGGAGTTCAGGCTAAATGCCTATGATAGCTCACGCATCTACAAAGAGAAGACGAAGAGATGGCACGATAAGAGGATCATACCTCGAGAATTCCATGTTGGGCAGAGAGTGTTGCTGTTTAATGCCCGGTTTCACTTATTTCCTGGTAAGCTGAAGTCCAGGTGGAGTGGCCCTTATATAGTGACTGTTGTCACTAAATTTGGGTCCGTTGAGTTAGAGAATTCCGAGGGAGAAAGATTTAAAGTGAATGGCCAATATGTGAAGCATTACTATGATACAAATGACGTGGTTAGGAGGGTCGAAGTTCTCTACTTCGACAATCTAGATGAACTAGATAAATGAAGTCAAGAAGGTCATGCGGGACCTCTTAAACCTGCGTTATCCGGGAGGCAACCCGTCTTGTAATTTGTTGTACTTTTGATGAAACTTTTTGAATTGTTTTTGCGTGCTTTAGATGTTAGTTTTGCAGACAATAGGCTGAACATTTAAGCTATTTTGTCAGTCCCGTAGAATTTCTGTTGCATTTTGCAGGAATCCCACGTGAGTTGTTTGATCGAGAGCTTTGTTTACTCGATCGAACGTTTTTTCTACTCAATATCCTCGATCGAACACCCTTCCCTCTCGATCGAGTGCTTGCACAAGAGGCCTTTTTGATCGAGAGCTCCTCCTCTTCGACCGAGAACTTTTGACGCCCATTTTACTCGATCGAGCACTTCTGCCATTTCGATCAAGTATTTCTACTATACCTCGCATGCTGCGACGTTAATGGGCTATTTATGACCTCCCATGTTCATGGTCGGTTTGGGGAGGCCCCTACTTCACGTTATCCTGTAAGTTTTTCGAGTCCCACTCCTCTTTTCTCATCAGTTTACATTTCATTTCCCTGTTTTTGGTACAATGAGGGCATTGTATGGTTTGGTTTGGGGAGGGTATGCATCCATATCTGTGTCTGCATATTGTTTTTGTTGCATTTCAGTAAGCACGTTTATCTATTTCCGCATGCATTGTTCCTTTAATTACAAAAATCTCATAAAATTCAATTCAAAAAATCTCACGTTTATTTTTGCAATTAGGTTGAGTCGGAACGTTCAACTTTTATGCTACTTTGAGTCTTTTACCCTTGCCTTGCACATCTTTAACACTCTTGTAGGCATGGTACTGTGCATAATCTACGAGTTTTTGGCTTAAACTTATCTGAACAAATAGACTTGACTCTCTTATTGGCAAGCTACATATACATTCTAAGGTTTAGAGCTTTAAAACTGGTGACATTCATGACCAGTTCATGTAGGAATGTGAGTAGTTACCCCTTATAAGGCATGCAACATCAAATTGCACGAGCATGAATTCAGTCTACTTAGTACTTGTATGCATTCGGGTTTGTGGTTGGTGACACATGTTAGGAGAGGCAATTCCCTTTATTTCATTTTACCCATGAGTTCCACATAGCCAAATTGCCTGTTTTGTCCCATATAGCTACAATCTATAATTCTGCCTACCCTAGCCGAGCTAGTAATGGTAGCATGTTGGGAATGTTTCATTGCAATGTGGTTATATCTGGTTTGAGAAGTTGGTGGAAATGTTGAGGGGAATGAAAAGAAGAAAATTGCGAAAAAGTTGAAAAAAAAAAAAGAAATATGAAAGAAAAAAAAGGAAGATTGTGAAAAAATCATGAGCTGGAAAAATATTATGTTGTGATTTTCGCTCTCATGTTATATTTGTATTTTATGGGGAATTGACGATATTATGGTGATTAGTGAGTTTGTGTGCTGCAAATTGGCACTGTTTTGCATTGATATATATTGAGTATGAAGTTGGGAAGTTTCTAAATTTGGATCCGTTGTTGCTAGCTTGGCTATTAACTCCACATCTCCAAATTCATTTTAGCCTCTTCTTACCCATTACCTCACTTTTGCCAAATATAAGTCCTCGGCATGTGTCTTGGTCATCAGTTGGTTGGAATGCGTATGTACGGTGTAGAGATTTTATTCATGTTAGACTGCATGCATGTTCTTATAGGTCGAGTTAGGTGAGTGTCTTTACTTCTTTCTATCTCATACATTATACTCACCCCGTGTTTAAATTGTGTGATGAGTGACCCATGAGAGTCCGATATTTATGAGTCTTGCAAGGTCAATGGTTCAGTAAGTTTGAAACATTGATTTAACTCGTTTACACTTGCCTTTGCTACTTTGTTGGTTGTTGCATTAAATTGGCTTGAGTAGACCATTTGTAGTTGATGAGTTAGTCCCGTTCCATTAGTTATCTTTAGTTGCATTCATAGTTTGCTTGGGGACAAGCTAAGGTTTGGTTTTGGGAGATTTGATGCGTGTATTTTATATAAGGTTTTTACCCTATATTTACACGCATTTCTATGTTATTTATGTGGCATCTAGCTACAAATGCCCCTGAATCGTCTACTTTGGTTTGTCTTGTATTAATTGCAGGTATCAACCGGAAAGGAGCGAAATCGAGCCTAAACTTGTCCTAATCTCATGCATTTTGGAGAAGGAGGAATCGGATCTTGGAGTCTGTCACTTAGAGATGCGTGAAGTGGTTTCGGAAGGCGTTCAAGAAGTCCACCCGTGCTAATATAGCTCGATCGACCAAGTTGGCTGATGATATTGGTCGATCGAATGCTTTATGCTCTTGGAATTCCTCGATCGGGTTCTTCATTTACTCGATCGAGATGGTCGTCTGTTGAAGTATTCGATCGAGCATCTTGTTTTATCGATTGAAAGGTTTTCTGAGTTGTGTCCTCGATCGAGTAGATTTATTCTGCTCGATCGAGAGGTTTAGTCAGATACGCTGTTTTAGGTTAATTTCGAGATTTTCTTTTGTAATTAGGAATAAGTATCCATAGGACGGCAGTCATATGGGGAGGGGGGATCTCACTTCTTGGACACTCCTATTCCTTCTTCTGCTCTCTCTCATTCCTTTCTCTTAAAACTTCACTTTCTAGACCTAGTTACTTCATTGCTACTCTCTTGTATTCGGTATTCTCTACTCTTTATTTCAATTAATTACTTTTGTTTTAATGTTCTTGTTCCATTAATCTCTTTGCCCTCTTAATTCTCTTTCTTGGTTTTATCCACCGATTTATTATCATGTTTAATTCTCTTGGTTTATGTGTTGTTGTTGTTTATTCGATAATTATGCATAACTAATCTCCTTTGCTAAGACATAGGGGAGACACGGTGGTTAGGGAATTATGATAGGTGATTAGGGTTTGGTGTAATTTTAGTCTTTGTTGTTAATCATCGCAATTAATTGTAATTAGCTATTTGAGTCGACACATTTAGCTGCTTAATCTTGGTACCCCCTGACCTAGATCGAGAGATTGGAAAGGACAAGACATGCGATGAACATTAGGGCATGCTAGTGAGGGTGAAAGGCAAGCTAGTATTGTTTTGGGGCGAATAGCGGACCGAGAGGACCTTTTCACTACCCTGCAGACCGATTTTTTGCTGACCTGTGACCCTAGATTGGATTCCTAGATAACCATGGTGAACCGACTGTCTTAGCTGTTTCCCTCTATCTGTTAATTTCTCTTGCTCTCTTTTTCTTCTAATATTCGTAGTTTAGAACAAACCATTAAAACCCCCAAGAATTGGTTACTCGGATAAACTTAGTTTAGCATACATTTTCCCATCTCCTTATGGATACGATACCCGACTTACCTATGCTGCATTAGTAGAGCCAGTTGGTTTATTTTTTTATAGGGTTGCGACAGCCGTGTCAGTTTTTGTAAAAATTGTCATTTACAACTTACTTATTGTTTAGGTATAATTCCTACTCCACTTTTTAAAAGATTCGTATATGTTTCTAAATTGATAAGCCACGTTGCAAGATAATATTTTGACAATTTATAGTGATTTTTACAAGTTTACCTAAGTTTCTGACAAGTTGCTGTAAAATTTCTGTTTCGACCAAATCATTTGCAAAATGCATTATAAATTGACCTTATGAGTTTTTAACTTGATTCTTTCTCTCATGAATTGTTAACTCTCTGTATTTTCTAAAAGGTATAAGTTCTCAAGATGTAATTATGTAATTATGTTAGTATTTAATTTTGGAAGTTGTAACATAATTTTCTTATCTTTGAAAAATGTAAGTTTTGTTTCTTATCTCTTGCACATTGATATGTTGATGTTGTAAATTAAGTGAAGTAGAATAACATGTCTAGTGATATGCGGAATGTGTTGCCCTAAGCCTATATATTTATATTAGTTGCATCCATGTTTTAGTTAGACTTCGCTAGTAAGAAATAAACACGCAAGTAATAAAAAAAAGAATTATTAATTCGAAAATTGTTGTTATTCATTTATTCATCAATTGATGTCGTGTTAAAATAATAGTTGTCTAATGTGTATTACATGTTTTGTGATGTTACAACAAATGGGTTGTTTATTCCTGTTGTTTGATATTCCGAACTTCGAGAACGAAGTTTATTTTTAGGTTGAAGGAATGTGATACTACAAATGTTCGGAGTTATTATTGTGACATCTTGTGATGAGATTGGTGTAGTTAATAATCGTAAAGTTGGATGGTGCTCACTTGTGTGGATGATTATAAATGTTGTTGTTGTAGTTATGGGCAAACTTTGGGACGAAGTTCATTTTAAGGGGGGGGGGGGATTGTAATACCCCGTATTTTGATAATAATTTATGAGAATAATTTATGTAATTTAAATAATTAATTATAGGCATTTCTAATAATAATTTACAAATAAGACGTTAATTAAATAATAAAGTAAGTAAGCAAGTCGAGAATTGGACTTAAAGCCAATTAAGCTTTGGGCCGTGTGATATAGATATGGGCTGATTATATTAGGCCTAGTATGAGTAGTAGTCGGGATTTGAAGCGGGATTTAATAATAATATAATAAGTATAATAATAATATGGTAATTCCTAATAATAATTGGAATAAGGCAATAGTTTCCTAATTGGCCTCATATACTCTCTAAACTTAGACTATAAATACCATGATATCTGAAAAATAAATCACAAAGAAAGAAAGAAAGAAGGAAATTTAAGAGACAGAAGGAGCAATTAGCGATAAAAGGTAAAAGATCGTCGTAATTTATGTTTACATCGTCTTAATATATTAAGTTAACGTTTATAGACCGTATGGACCACCGTGAATAGTGCAGATGACCTTAGTAGTTGACCTTGACCGTCATGACTCTAGTAAGACCGACCTTGACCATTGTTGACCACCGTGGGTGGCGGAATGGGTGTCTAAAAAGCGGTGTCGTGAATAGCTAAGACGTTAATTACGTCGGTGTTCGAATGGAGGTTCGGTATCCCCAGATTGCGAAAGGGAGTTCGCTCGGCCAATCGCGGTAATTGACTTGCATCTTTTTAATGATGGTGACGATTGTTTTGTTTGCCGCTTCTACCGCTCCGTTGGTTTGGGGACGATAGAGGGATTATTGGTGTTGTAATACCCTGTATTTTGTAAATAATTTATGAGAATAATTTATGTAATTTAAATAATTAATTAAAGGCATTTCTAATAATAATTTGCAAATAAGACGTTAATTAAATAATAAAGTAAGTAAGCAAGTCGGGAATTGGACTTAAAGCCAATTAAGCTTTGGGCCATGTGATATAGATATGGGCTGATTATATTAGTAGTCAGGATTTGAAGCGGGATTTAATAATAATATAATAAGTATAATAATAATCTAGTAATTCTTAATAATAATCGGAATAAGGCAATAACTTCCTAATTGGCCTCATATACTCTATAAACTTAGACTATAAATACCATGATATCTGAAAAATAAATCACAAAGAAAGAAAGAAGAAGTAGATTTAAGAGACGGAAGGAGCAATTAGCGATAAAAGGTAAAAGATCGTCGTAATTTATGTTTATATCGTCTTAATATATTAAGTTAACGTTTATACACCGTATGGACCACCGTGAACAGTGCCGATAACCTTAGTAGTTGACCTTGACCGTCATGACTCTAGTAAGACCGGCCTTGACCACTATTGACCACCGTGGGTGGCGGAATGGGTGTCGTGAATAGGTAAGACGGAGCTTGTGTCTTGTGTGGTTGTCGTATGGTTGTGGGACATGGGTGGTTGGTCTTCTCGGTGGTAGGCGGTCCTAGTGGTGGTGTCTAGGTGGTTGCAGGTGATGGTTGGTGCGGTGGTTGTCGGGTTGTGGGTTGTTGATTTAATCCGTGAGTTGTAGCCAGATTTAACCTTATGTATGTGACTTGACCGGACCTTGGTTCGGGTTGGGCCCTGCATTGGTGGTTTGTGGTGAGTTGGAGAGTGATGGGCAGTGGGTAGTGGTGGTCGTGGCGATATTAGGTGGTGGAAACCCGAGAGTTACACGGGTTGTATTGTGATATAGTCATGAGTGTGTTATGGGTAGGGCAAGGCAGTTAGGGCGTGGTGGTTGGTCGTGGCTAGACTGTTGGTGGTTCTGGGTACGGTGGAGGATGATGGTGACATGTAGTAGTGGTGATGGTGGTCGTAAGTGAATGTTGGGTTTGTATATGCCGGGTTTTCGGTAATTGGTTATGTTTGTGGTTGTTGTTGCTAGGGCATGAGTTTGCGAGTTGTAGGGGACGGTTGGGCTGGTCGTCGGGGGTAATGGCAGTAGAGGAATGAGGTGGGCGAGGGTGGTAGTCTTGGTGGCCGTGGTTGGGTGTGTTTGAATGGGTGTTTGCGGAAGATGTTGGACACGGGAATTTGTGTAGGTTTGGTGGTGTCTTTCACGGGATAAGTGGGTATTTGGTTTTTTTTTTAAAGACGAGTTAACTCGGGTTTTAATAAGTTATCGGGTCTTGACTTTAATAAACGGGTTTTTGTATTATAATTAAAACGGGATTAATTATACGAGATTATAATTAACGTAATTAATTAATTAATTTATAATTGATAGAATTATTTAAACAAAGCAAATAGTTAGTAATTGTAAATATTATAATATTTTGTTAGGTGACGATTGGTGATTGAATTATAATCGGGTTCGATTGCTTTAATTATTAGGATCGCTTGAGCTGCTTAATTGGAATTGTTTGCCAGGTAGGGATAAATCTTACTCAACTCTTGTTTATTAATGTTCGGTATGGTGAATTATATATATTGAAGTGAGATTGATTGGATAAGTGAATTATTCATTGGTTGATATTATCGTATTTGTTGGAAGGGGGAATTATATTGCTTTATGGGGCTGTTAATATTAATTGTGATGAGGTGATTTAAATTGTTATCGTTGTTTGTGAATGTGTAAATTGTGAAAAGTTGTGTGACAGTCAGATGTACGTTGTTGAGAAAGTTTGTACTCTGGGGTTGTGGTAATACGTACGTTGTGAGGAAGGGGTACTATTACATAATGGTGGTACGTTGTTAAGGGAGGGGTACCAAAGTAAACTGAGCACGTTGTTAAGGGAGGTGTGCTAAGTCATGGAAAGGAGCACGTTGTCAGGGAGTTGTGCTATGTGAATGGAAATTGGATTGCCTATCGTATGTTGTTCTTGTTAGTGTTTATTCCTACACAACCTCGTGGTTGACTGTGTATTCGTAAACACATGTGATGAACCATAATGGGGAGTAGATTTGACAGGTACTAAAGATTAACTGACTTGGGAGCTATGAGATGCGTGAGGACTTGGCCAGTCTACCTAGAAGTCTAGACCACATAGATTATTTAATCACTTTATTTATTTTCCTCTGCGAGTTGTATCTTATTTTATGTTAAGTTTAGTTGGTTAATTTGTAATAAACATGTAATTCGCTAAAGTGTTAATTAAAGTACTTTAATTTGTTGTACTTTGTTATTTACTACCTCGGGAAACAGAGATGGTAACGCTCTCATTTACTTGGGATGTCTAGCTAAAGGCTCCTGAATAAATGGGGGTGTTACAGGTGTCGTTTGATTTTGTATTTGTCCAACAAGGTTTGTGTTTCGGCCCGGAAGTGGGAGCCTTGGTTGCTGATGATTTCATGGGGTACCCCATATCTGCAGATGACGTTGTCTTGGATAAACTTAGCCACTTGTTTGGCGGTCAAGACTGCTTAGGATTGTGCTTCTACCCATTTGGTGAAGTAGTCGATTGCGACGAGGACAAAGCAATGTCCTTTGGTGCCTATCGGGTTGACTTTGTCGATGATGTCGATGCCCCCGGTCGAGAAAGGCTAGAGTGTGTGTTGTATGTTAGCGAAGATTTGGCAATTGTGGCAATGCTTAACGTAGTTTCTGCAATCGGCTTCCATGGTGGTCCAGTAGTAGCCTAACCGCATGATTTTTCGGGCTAGCATCATTGCGCTCATGTGAGAGCCACATTCTCCGTCGTGGACCTCTTCCATGACTTTCTTAGCTTCGTGGTGATCAATGCAAAGGAGAAAGATCCCCTGGGGTGTTCTTTTGTATAGTTTCTCTTGGTTTATCATGAATTGTGATGTAAGTAAACGGATGGCTCTTTGTCCTCTTGTATTAAAGTTAGGAGGGAATTCGTTTTTTGTTTTGTAGTTAAGGATGGCTTGATAACAAGGTTCGACATGGTTTTCCTCGTCGTTGTTGATGGCGCATATGTGAGCTAACTCGCTCCTTCTCTCGACACATAAGGGCATGGATATCATGTCGTCGGGTATGTTGACGAGCGCGGCAAGTTTTGCTAGGGCATCAGCAAATTGATTTTCCTCCCGTGGCAAGTGGAAGTAGTTGATTTGGTAGAAGAATTCGGCCTCCTGGTTGATTTTTGCTTGGTAGGGTGCTAAGTTGTCGCTTCGGATTTTCCATGATCCGGACACCTGGTTGATGATGAGTGAGGAATCACTGTGGACCCTCAACCTTTTGATGCCAAGTGTTATGGCTACTTTTAGGTCGATGAGGCATGCGTAATATTCGGCGGCATTGTTGGTGACGGCGAAGTCTAGCTTGACTGAGATCGGAACGTGTCCCCCTTCTGGTAATATAAGAAGGATTCCTACCCCGAAGCCTCTCAGGTTTGATGCAGCGTCGAAGTAGAGGTCCTACGCATCGGTGTTGGCACAAAGGATGTATTCGTCAGGGAGTGACCATGTGTCGGTCGTTGGATCCTCAGTGACAGGATTTTTTGCTAGGAAATCGACGACTGCCCTTCCCTTGATGACCTTGAGGGGTACGAATTTGAGGTCAAATTCGGATAGCATGAGTGTCCACCTTGACAGCCTTTCGTTTAGCACGTGCTTTTCGAAGATGTATTTGACCGAGTCCATCTTGGAGTAGATGTGAATCGTGTAGCTGAGCATATAATGTTGTAGCATCTTTATTAACCAAACCAGGGCAAGGCATGTCTTTTCCAGTTGGGTGTATCTTGTTTTGTATTCGATGATCTTTTTGCTGATGTAGTAGATGGCTCGTTCTTCGCCGTCGAATATTTGTGCTAGTATTGCTACCATGGCCGTGTCGGTGATGGTCAGGTATAGGGATAAGGGAATTTCCTGCTAAGGTGGCATAAGGACATGAGGTTTGGATAGGATTTCCTTTATCCTGTCGAAGGCCTTTTGACAATCATCATCCCAATCGGTGTGATCGGAGACGCGGAGCTTCTTGAAGATTGGTTCACAAATCATAGTGAGCTTGGCTATGAAGCGGCTGATGTATTGGACTTGACCGAGAAATCCCCGAATCTCCTTCTCGTTCTTAGGCCGAGGCATTTGTTGGAGAGCTTTGATTTTGGTAGAATCAATTTCGTTGCCCCTTTTGCTGACGACGTGTCCCATGAGTTTTCCGGAGGTTACCCCGAATGCACACTTCTGAGGATTTAGTCTCGTGTTGTATTTTCGAAGGCGAGCGAAGAATTTTCGAAGGGTGTTGATGTGGCCGTCTCGCTCTTTTGATTTGACGATCATGTCATCGACATATACCTCCACTTCCTTGTGCATCATGTCATGTAGGAGAGTGGTGGCGGTTCTTTGGTAGGTTGCACCGGCGTTGATTAGACTGAAGGGAATAACAGTGTAGCAATATGTACCCCACTGTGTAGTGAATGCGGTTTTGTACATGTCTTTATCAACCATCTTGATTTGGTTGTACCCAGCATACCCGTCCATGAATGATAATAGGGCGTGCTCGGCGGTGTTATCTACCAAGATGTCAACATGTGGCAGAGGGAAGTCGTCTTTGTGACTTGCTTTGTTTAGGTCTCTGAAGTCGACGCAAACCCGAATTCTCCCATCTTTCTTGGGTACCGGGACTATGTTAGCCACCCAGTCGGAATATTCGGAAACTTTGATGAATCCAGCTTTGAATTGTTTGTCTACCTCTTCCTTTATTTACAGAGTGCATACGGCGCAACTTTTGTTTCACGGGTTTAGCTCCGGGTTTAATGGGTATCTTGTGCTCTGCAATCTCTCTATCGATCCCAGGCATGTCATTGTAGGACCATGCGAATACGTCCTTGTACAGAGCAAGAGGTCGATTTTCCTAGGGGTCAAGGGTGGTCCCTATCTTAAGTTCTTGAAGTATATTGCCGGTCCCTATGTTGATGGGTTCGGTATGTTCAATGATGGGTGTCCTATTTTCTCATTTGTCAAGTTCTTTGGCTAGGCGAGGTGGGTAGTCACTCAAGTCTAATTCCTCATATTCATTCAGAATTGCATTGCAGTTAAATTGAGACGAGTCATAAGCAAACATAGCATTCATTAAGTCGACCTGAGCGAAAAGCTCGGACAGACATCTCATGGGCAGTCAGAGGCGACGCGGTAGAGGAGGTGGCACCAGGAACAAGCTCCAGGTTGTTACCTTCTACGGGAGTGGGGGTGACCCCAGTTGACTCAGCCTTTGAGACAGCCACAAGCTTGTGATGAAACAGTGGAAAAAGGACTTTGACCGGGCCATCGGGGGCGTTAGGAGCTCAGACAGACCATGACTCAGGCTTGTCATCAGACTCAGACTCATACTCGTCTTCACTTCCCTCTTTGAACATGGGGCCTTCTCCAGTTGTGATCTTGAGAATGCGGCCTTGACGATCTGTCCATTTGACAGTCTTCCTCCAGCCTTGGATAGCTTTCTCTGGGTTAGCATCAGAGATTAAGGTAGTGGGATCGAACTGGTTGTCTTTGAGAGCAATGTTGATGATGTCCTCATAGTTGAGGTGCTTGATGTTGTCTTCTCCGAAAAGGAGACTCGCGGCTTACCCGTCTAGGCAAGGGGTCGATTCAAACTTGTTCGACGCAGCTTTGGTGTTGTTGTTAGGGATGAAGTGGCAGTCTTGAAAGTCTTCTACACCCGGGTGCTTGACCTTTGTTATGGGGTCGTAGATTGGCTTAAGAAAGCTGTTGTAAAGTTCAGACTCTCCCTCGGGGACGAAGTAGCCATTGAGAGTCAAGCGATAGGGGCGGAGGATGACTCCTTGCTTTTTGCGCTTCTTTACTAGGAGACCCATTTCCTGGATGTCTTTATCGGTCGGCTCGTAGCCTAGCCTGAAGGGGATATTAGGGACCTTGGCCTATTTCAAGGGAGGCAAGGTGCTTTTCAGTGGGTTGAGAGGCAGGCCCGGGAAATAACCCTGGCGCATCAAGTTGCGGTTGACTGTGAGGTTTGAGATCAGATCACAATCAAAAGGTGATGGTTCGTCAGTTAGGGCATTTAGAGCTTGGAATGCCCACATTTCGTAGTCGTCCTCTTCAATGACTTGAGAGGCTATCCCCTTTTTCATGACAGCTTTAATTGGGGATGCAGGAATTGTGATTCTTTTCCCGTTAAAGGGGACCCTGATTTTCTGATGAAGGGTTAAGGTGACGGCTTTGCCCGCATGGATCCAGGGGCGCCCTAGAAGCATGTTGAACGACGCGTCGATGTCGACTATTTGGAAACTGGCTTGTCTCTCCAAGGGTCCCATTGCGATGGTCAGGGTGATGAGGCATGCGACCTTACGACGAGTGCCATCGTAGGCGCGAACTCCTTGATTGGTCGGGATCAAGTCAGCTTCCTTGATCCCCAGTTTATGAGCCGTTTTGAGGGGAATGACGTTGATCGCAGATCCGTCATCTACCAGGACCATGGATATGTTCTTCTCCAGGCACGACTTCGAAAGGAGGGATATCTTCGTCGGAGAAGATGATCGGGTTGTTTAGGTCGGGGACATCCCTGGTCATATGAGCTACCGCCTCTTCGGGAGATGAGGTGGAAAGTACTGTCAACTTCCCCAAGGCTTGAAGCAAAGCCTGTCGGTGCTCGAAGGATGTGGCAATCAGTTGCCAAATAGATATTTCGGCCATGGCCTTCTGGAGCTGCTTGAGAATCGAGTTCTCGGGAACTCTGGGTTGAACGTCCACGTCAGGGACGATTTGGTCATTTGTTGTCGGATTATTTGTTGTGTTGTTTGGGTTCTGGTAAGGGCATCCGGATCGAGTAAGGTGATCAATCTCTTTGGCCCGTTTACCCTTTTCCGAGACAATGTAGACATCCTCTACGCCGTCTCGCCAGATGCCGTTGATTTCAGGGTCGCGAGGGTACCTTGAAGGGGTATTCCTCGGAGGATAGTTTTTGTGGGGGAAGTTTTTGTGGGGGTGATTATTATGGGGTTGATTATTATGGGGTTGATTATGGTTGTTTATATTGTGAGGTGCATGCCTGAATGGTCGCGGAAGTAGTTCCTTCTGGAATTGGGAGTTTTGGGTGCTTGGAGGACCCTCCCTTGGGCGTGGTGTCGGTGTTGGTGGGTTGAATATCAGCCGGTGGTAAGCATCCTAAAGTCAGGTGATCCTTTCCGAGAAACTGGCTATGACTTCTTCAACTTGCTGAAACATGGTGAGCATGGTTGCGGCGCTAAATACGAACATCCCGTCCGGGTTGTCCTTTTCTAAGGCATTCACCTCATCCTCAATAGGCAGGATGAGGTGTGAGCAATCTAGAGTTGGCTCGTCATCGTAGATGGCATGGATTCCCAGGGGGTTTGTCTTGTTGTTTGGTTTTGCTGGCGGAGGTAAGGGTAATTCTCCTTTCTCAATCATATCTTGAATGGCGTGCTTCAGCTTGAAGCAAGTTTCTGTGTCATGGCCTTTGTCTTGGTGATATTGGCAATAGGCTCTAGGGTTCCAAAAGCAGGTTTTCCTTGCTTCTGGCGAGTCTGGAGTGGGCCCGATTTGCTGCAGTTTCCCTTGGTCCATGAGCCTTTTTAGGGCGCTAGCATAGGTTGATCCCAAGTTGGTGAATGTCCTTTGAGGACGCTCGGTTTTCTTTGTAGTTGGTTCGAGGAGGTTGACCTCGTCAATTTTGTTTGCCTGACCGTAAGGACGAGATCCAATTGATGTAGATCCCTGATAGCCTCTACCTGTAGTTTTGGCCAAAACGCCCTTGCGCAGGCCATCTTCAATACGTGTCCCGAGGATTTCCAGATCCTGGAATGTTTTTGATGTTCTGATACCTCAGCAGGTTGGCATAAATTGGACAGAGGTTGTTGACAAATTTCTCCACCAAGGTTGATTCACACGGTTTACTGACCAAATGGGTGCTCACCCTCCTCCAACGGGTTAGGAATTCGGTGAATCCTTCTTTGTCATTTTGGGTTAAGACCTCAAGGGTGCGGGTATTGGCTTGAATTTCGACATTGTCGGCGTATTGTTTAGGAAATTCAACGGCGACTTCGTCCCAAGTGGTAATGCTCTTTGGGTCGAGGGAATAATACCATTGACGGGGAATCGGTTCTAAGGACGATGGAAAGATCCGGGTGAAGAGTTCATGTTTGACCCCTTTGATGGACATGTAATCTTTGAAGGCCCGGATATGATTGAGTGGGTCCTCCACTCCCTTGAACTTGGGTACATAAGTTAAAGTAAAGTTGTCAGGCAACTGATCCCCAACGGGTTCGAACCTTCGATTCTTTTCGAGGTGGATATTGTTACCACGGGCTAAGAGATGCTCTTCCAAGAGCTTAAGCCTTTTCTCAGTTTCGGTTAAAGGAGGAGTGTTGTGCTCTCCGACTTCCTTGTTTTCCAGGGTGTCGATTAAGGTCTCGACACGGTCCAGAGTGAACTTAACGGTGGTGAGCAGGATGGCCAGCTAAGCAATTGTGACATTTCCGTTGTCATCGTTGTTGCTGGATGATGCTGAAGAATGAACCATGGCTCTGAGGCATAAAACGGCTCACGTTACATCCCAATGTGACACGGTTTAATGACTAAACGCAGACAACACAAAGGACGGAAAGACACTTTGGACTTGACGAGGCGAGGACAACCGTGTGTGGTGCCTCGGTGCCAACTCGATTGACGGTGCGACAGTGTTGACCGGACTTGTGAATTACGTTCAACGTAATGGCGTGACGCCATTGAGCGAGTCTCGAGGTGAGATGACTCATAAGTAAAGCCCATAAGTACGTTTGCTTTTATTCGGTAGACACGAGGTAGAATTTGAGTAGTGGACTGAAATTTTCGAAAATAGAAATTTTCAAAAAGATATATTTGTTTTATGGACGACTTTCGAAGAGTAGGGATCTTCAAAGAGTCGGCCAGCTGAAAAGGGTTGTCTTAGGTTTGTTTTCAAAAGAGGGTTTGAGTTAAAGTTGCGTCGGCTTTGAAAACGATGCTTTCTTTCCGAAGACGGTTTTTGAAATTCAAAATCATGCGTTTTGAAAATCGAGATCTGTAAGGTGTTGAAATTGTTGTGGTCTCGAGGACGGTGTATTATCCTCGGGATTTGAAAATCCTAGAAAAAGGTGTGTCATTTTCAGGATTTGAAAGGGCCAATATGTCGGCGCGAAAATGGTTTAAAGTCCGTGTTTTGAAGTGGCCATTATGACGGCGCAAAAAGGTGTTGTAAAAACCTGTTTTGAAGATCGTCATTACGATGGCATAAAAAGGTGTTTTTTGAAACGGTTGTAAAAACCGGTTTGAAAATCGCCATTACGATGGCATAGAAGGGTGCTTTTGAAATGGTTGTAAGAACCGGTTTTAAAATCGTCATTACGACGACATAAAAGGGTGCTTTTGAAACGGTTGTAAAAACCGGTTTGAAAATCGTCATTACGACGACATAAAAGGGTGCTTTTGAAACGGTTGTAAAAACCGGTTTTGAAAATCGTCATTACGACGGCATAAAAAGGTGCACAACGGTCGGCGAAAAACGAAGGTTTGAAAATGCCATTATAACGGCGTAAAAAGGTGTTTTAAAAGGTTGGAAATGACACAGAAGGACTTATGATCACATAGCACATAAGCACTCGCAGTTCATTATATTATGCATAATGCTGACACGGGTTTGGCTTAATAAGGGTGGTTACACACCAATCGATCAATCCTCGATTTTCGAGAGGGATACCAATCCAAACAAAATGTGTGAGAAGGGTGCCCTAGCCTCGTGCACGAAGGAAATGAATGCTCTTTGACGAAACAGAAATGTGTAACGTCAATGGTGTGCTTGACGCAAACGGGATTCGAAGCGCGGGGATGAGAAAACTCACGCCGACGGGACGAGCCAATTGGGCGGTAAAGGTTAGGTTATGGGCCCGGAAAAGGAACCCGACTTATGACCATAATATCAATTAATGCATTTAAACCAAGACCTCATTCGAGTCTCACCATCTAGGAATCGCAAAGACATGAGTGTCCTAGACCTCCCCAGCGGAGTCGCCAATCTGTGGACATGGGCCACCTACACGCCATGCCAATATGTGGACGTGCAGCAATCGAAAAGCCACGCTCGGCGGCATAATAGATTCCTTCGACCGGATCATTTTAGATCGGTCGATTTCGTCTCGATAAGGGTCTCGAAACGATACAGAGATGTTCGAGTCGCCACCAAGCAATTATAGGATGCCTGGAAACCGTTCGAGTCCAATTTATACCTAGGTAAATCAAGGCAAAAAGCGGTGCTTGACATAGGTACTAGAGATAAGGAATTGTCCCTCTTTAGCACCCTATCGCTAGAATGACTCTTGTTCACCCTGGATAAGGTCGTCCACTATCCAACATTTCTAAGTAAGAGTTGAGGGTACGTATTAGGAAGCCCTTTAAACGGACACCCAATCCCGCCCGCGGTAGCGGCCTCTACTGATCGATCTTGGTTGGTTGAATGCAAAAGTTGATAAAACGGGTAAATACATGAATGTGCATCCACAAGTTTAAACATAACATGTGAAATTTGATATGTCGGTTGTTTATCCAAATATCAAGTAATTGATGTCAAGTTGGATTTAATGTTGATTTACATGCAAGACGTAAATTAAACATCCATTTACCGAGTTAGGTTTATGGTGCACAACGTGATCCACTTGTCTTAGAAAAGTGTGTTGTCAAAACATAGTGTAAAATGCGGGCTCGTCAATCTGATCCATCCTGTATTCGGGTTAACCGAAGTTGGGATCATCCTGGACGAATGCTGAAAAGGAAACAGGAGCATCTCCAAGCAACCTATTGAGGCGAATGGGGCGATGCAAGGGAGCCTGTCCAGATTTGAAAATTGGAAATCAGGAGACCTGTTTAGGCGCGAGTCATGTGATGACCTAAAGGGTGTCTCCTGGTTCAAAATATTTACGAAATCATTTTGTGAAATTATTTGTAAAAGGGTGGCAAAACCCGTTTTGTTGAAAAGGTCGTTAAGACCGCTTTTGTGCTAATATGAAGAACAGGACTCGAAATAATTATCATTATGTTGATAATATTCGATGTCGGGTTTGGTTTTGCAAGCTTAACATGAATAGTTTTGTAAGAGAAGATGCAAAAATGTTTGATATGAACTAATTATGTTAAGTTCATTGCTTTGTAATTAGTCAAAGTTTATCATCGTACTCGGATTAAACCGACATGGTATGTAGAACCAAGG
This sequence comes from Silene latifolia, assembly GCF_048544455.1. Classification (NCBI taxonomy): domain Eukaryota; kingdom Viridiplantae; phylum Streptophyta; class Magnoliopsida; order Caryophyllales; family Caryophyllaceae; genus Silene; species Silene latifolia. Next base: position 95,108,638 of record NC_133537.1, on the reverse strand, counting down.
ATGATTATGCATGTATGACTAATATGGTTGTTTTGTAAATGTAAACAATGAATAAAAGGCTTTAAAATACCCTTTAAAATGTAATTAACCAAATATTATCACCGAGTCACGGATTAAACCATCATGGTATGAGGAACCAAGGGTGAATATAATTTATGGTTAAAAATATTTATCATAAAAATGATTTGAAACGGTAAAAACCGATTGAAAATAAGAAATTAAAATGGTAAAGAATGAACTCAAACACATTTTGAGTTCTGACGTGGGCAGCCAGAATAGGCGCGAGCCACCTAGTTGTTGTGACTAGGGGCTTCTGCTTCAGGTCAAAACTCAGTTTTGGCTCGTTCAATCCGTATTTTGGACCATGTTATGCATGTTTTAGCATGTTAAGGTCATAAAAATAGATAAAAGAACATGAAAGAAGAGGATTAATTACACCCTTATACTTACATGCTAGGTTGCTTGACGAGAAATCAACAAAAGTGTAAAACTTGTTGAGTTGGAAAACTCGATTTAAAACCGTTTTGTGAAGTAAGGAGTGTTTCTTTGTTTAGTGATGGTGTAGTTGGTCGAAGTGGTCGGTCAAGTGGTTTAATGCACGATGACGGTACCAAACAATGTGTATGGCTCGTATTTTCGATCGGTAGGTCGAAAATACGTGTCGTTTGTTGACTCGGGAAGTCGAGGTCTACAATTTTAAGGGAGAAAAGAGGGGGCGGATGCTCGCGTGCCTTTAAATGGTGATATTTGAGGGCTATTTATAGAGGGTTGTGTGCGTTTTGAGCGACGTGGCCATATAGGCTACTCGAAGAGGCGCAAGCATGTCCGCGGGTCTTCGAGCTATCTTGTCACTATCACGCATTTGGATTCATGGTTTGTTCTATCCTAGGTTTTGAATGTCATGATTGTTGTACTTGACCATCAAGTATACCGTGTATACTTAGCATGGAAGGTTTGTGATGTTTTTTTCTGTATTTGACTCGGTTTGACCCGTTGTTGAAGTCGGGATTTGAATTTCAAGTCGGTTTTTAGTCCTGTGTTTGTTTTGACTCTAGTTAGTGTCATTGTGACCCCGTCGTCATGTATAAAACACTCCAGGTGCTTTTGAAATGTTTTGTTTTCGAAATTGTTTTGAGTTTTCCAACGCGTAGTTATACAAACTGTCGATCAAATGTAGCGATTCCTAAGCATGTTGTAGTCCGATAATCATCGGGTGTTTGTTGGGGATTCAACAGATACTAGGTATCTACAGGTGTCAATATACCCAAGCAAAATAGAAGTCATTTCAAACTAGCCTGCACCGAAAAACGTGACGAAGGTTTGGAGTTTTCCGGGATTAGCTAGCTATTATAGGCGTTTTGTGAAAGATTTCTCAAGGATAGCTAGACCTATGCCATCTCTTATGAAGAAGGTTAGTAAATTCCAATGGACCGATGATTATGAGAAGAATTTCCAAACCCTTAAGGATCGTTTGACTTCTACACCTGTGTTAGCCTTGCCTGATGGGAATGAAAATTATGAGGTGTATACCGACACATCCAAGAATGGTTATGGTTGTGTGCTTATGCAGAATAGGAGAGTGATAGCATATGGCTCTAGACAGTTGAAACCTTATGAAGTGAACTATCCGACTCGTGACTTGGAGTTAGGAGCAATTGTGTTCGCGCTCAAGATATGGTGACACTATCTCCATGGAGTCACCTTTGAGATCTTTTCCGACCACAAGAGTTTGAAGTATATCTTCACCCAGAATGAGTTAAATATGACACAGAGGAGATGGTTAGAATTGATTAGTGACTTTGACATGGAGATATTATATCATGAGGGAAAGGCGAATATAGTTGTCGGCGCTTTGAGTAGGAAGTGTGTGCATTCACTGAGTGAGGCTGTTTCGAGGATGAACCTAAGAGAGGAATTCGAGAAGTTGAACATTGGAATGATTAGACCTGGAGGTGAGATTAGTGATTTTGCACTTTGAAGAGTCTATCACACCCGAAATACTCGAGAGGGGGGTGAATTGAGTATTTAAAAATTATGCCTACTTTTTATTTTATATCAAGGTAATTAATTACTTAAAGTTTATTGATTAAACTTTAACTAATTAACTAAATGATTATGAATGTAATGAAATGATTGAAATGAAAACTGCAAGGACACACGATATTTGAAGTGGTTCAGTTTCACACGTCGAAGCCTACGTCCACTATTCTCGATTAATAATTTTAGTACCTTACTCCGGATTACAAAATTATCAACCCAACTCGTATAGCTAACTCTAGCTATAACTCAATTTGAATATCACTAGATATTCGGTTTTGAGTATCTTAAGTTACTAAGAAAGCACTTGATTGTTCTTCTAAGTGTTCACACAATTGAACGAGTAAGAAACAATATGAAGTACTATTATCTTATGACGTAACCTTAAGAAAAATAATAAGCAAATTAAAGAGAACGACTTTTCGCAAGATTTTCAAATGCAAAACAATGTAAATAGTAAATTGAAAATTAAATAATTTGTTTGCAAGGGATTTTAATATTTCAAAAAGCTTAACTTAAAACAAGGAATGATCATGTGTATTTATAGTAGAAGAGAGAACTAGGGTTTGTACGAAACCCTAGGATGCCGTGAGATAGGCGACATGCTTTGCAAGAGATGAATCTCTATTTCTTTCCTAATTCAATCCAAGATATTATAGTTTAGGTAAATAAGATAAAAGTGAATCTTATTTTTTCTATAACTATATCTTTAAGATGTTCAGATAAGTAAACAAATCAAATCATATATTATTAAGATAGGAAAATATCTTATATAAATATAAGCTAGATTTGATTAGATAGGTTGCTTATACACAACAACTTACACGACCCATCGGTTTACAGCCCACGGCCGAAACCCTAGGTCCGTGTCCATCTTAGATGAAAATCTCTCTTCTTGGATTAGGGTTAGGTTAAATAAACTAGCAAACCCTAGATAGCATGACGACCCACAAGTCGTTTTACTAACCAATAGAGATATGCAAGTTATCCATTATAACAACCCATATATCAACTCTACTATAGATACAAATGATTTCGAAATATGTTTAAAGAATTTTATCCTTTGAAAAATGATTTCAAAGCTATTAAAATCGTGCTATTAAAATGCTACCTAAAGTTATAGTAGAAACAGCTATAACTTTAAGTTTGGTAAGTAAAGTTATAGGTGAAATAGCCATAACTTTACCTTCCCAATATTCCTTTCTTAAGATACCGTCATTAGATGAAGACCTATACTAGCTAATCTTCCTGGAGATCTTCAGTGATAGGATATTCTCTTTATCTTGACCAAAAGCTCTTCATCTTGAGCTTTGTTAAAGACTTGATCTAGCCTTTTGCTTGAGTGATCATCATACTTGAAACTTGTTACAGTTACTATGACGCTTTAAGAATCTTTAATGTTATAGCTCAAACTGCTATAACATTACTTGAATGATGCTTCACACGTTATAACTAAGAATGCTATAACATTGCTTGCAAAACTTGTAAACCTAAGTCAATCTAACAAAGACTAAACAAACGATTACGAGCAAGAGTATATATAAAACAAAGCACACACTTGTCATTATCAAAACTTAATCATATATCTATATGGTCCAACAAATTCCCCCTTTTTGATGATGACAAGTCTCTTACGATTTGTGACTAAGTGTAAGTTCCCCCTCAACATAATACTATAAAAGTCATAGACAGTTGCACGCAAGAACAATCACTTATATACAAAGTATAGCATCTAAGGACCTTAAGAGATTAAAGGTTCCGACAAGGAGCAAGCTTAGGCAAATACTTAAGTCATGATAATTTCTTCCCCCTCTTGACATCATCGAAAAGACGAGAAAATACATAAAACAACTAGAATGATATAGATCGAGACACGTATTAATCATGCAAAGAAAGATTATAAAACGAGAAAATAATTTACATAAAGCATGTCAAATATAAAATAAGAGTACTACAAACCAAGGTAGTCTTATTGCTAACTGGGCCGAATAAGAAGACAAGGGATAAAGCCAAATGGGCTTAATGGAAGAGTAAGCCAAAATGGGCCGAATTAGACAATTATTCAAAATAGAAAGCCTAATAAAAAGAAAAACAAGGTAAGGATTATGATGAGTCAAGGATAGTCGCGTTTCACGACATTTGGGTTCACATAACCGGGACGGGTCCTAAACTCAAGAGAGTCAAGACGATCAAAGCAGGAACGGACATGGTTAGCTTGTGCCGTGAGACACCTCTCGAAATTAAGCACTTTCAACGACAGGCTTTAGTAGCCTCGTAAACAACCCGCATATCCTCATGCATAGCCTTCCTTTCACACCATATTGCCCCACCTTGACTAGCTAAGTTAGCCAATGATCCAGAATGACGAACACACTCTTTGGCCTCCCTAGCCGCATCCTTAGCCATAGCATCAACCCTAGCTTCTAACCCATGCAAATAAGACAAGACTTCGGCAAGATCCGAACCCTTCGAACCCGAAGCCTCATTCTTGTCTTGTCCCAAACCCGAGACCAACTCCGCAACCATCTTATTTTGTGCATCCATTTTCTCACAAATACTTGCCATAAACAACTCCAATTTTTGGTCAACAACTGATACCACATCCGATGATTTCTCCACCACATTACCTTTTGCTAAAAACACCAAATCGGGTCCTATTTCACCAATCTTCATAAATTTAAGATGAGTGTCACACATCTCTTCTTTCACCATTACACCATAGCTAGTAGACCCAATAGCCCCTTTTGTTCCAAAAGCCGAGAGACCCACATACCATACGGCAAATCCAAAGTAGTATAAAACTTCTCCTCGGTGACGGAAATACTTGTTTGAACGATTTTATGAAATACGAGACGAGGGAGACTAACTTTGGACCCTTCAAGCCACTTAGACATCAATACCATCTCATAGCTTGACAATTTATCACGACCACCCCTCCTTGGAACAACCGTGTTCCAAAGAAAATTAAGAAAGAATTTCAATTTCGGAGTGAATGACCCCGCAAGAATATTACTCGACCCCGTAGCATCAACATCAAACGATTTCTTAATTTTAAGCTTTTATTCCTCTGTCACATATCCCCATTCCGCACTCGGATTTATTTCGATTCCATCATCAGGAACCGAAAACAGAGTACAAAAATCGGCAAGGGAGATTTTAACTTCGGAATCATTCACCATCGCATACAACACGTTATTCTTTACGGAGACGGAAGAGTAAAATTGGATTACCTCAATAGGATAAACCGGACCAACAAAAGAACAAACTTTCTTCCATTCTTGAAAGTTCAAGAAATCCTTAAAGAATTGTAAAGCTTCGATTTTTCCATACCATTTATCGGAGTAGGAACGACAACCATGAATACCATACCGCGTAACATAGTTGACACGGGTTCTCTTGTCCGCGGTGAGTCGAAGCTTATCAAGCCCCATTGATGTTACATTCGTCATATACTCTAGAAACATGACCCTTTGATGACCTTCTTGAGTAGCTACAACCTCGGTTTCTTCCACCGAACCTTCAAACCCTACGGCCTTCTTTTTCCCTTTATTTAATTTTCGTCTTTTCCCTTCTAAGTTAGGATCAACCCGATTATGATCGGGGTTAGTTGGTTTTAGGTTTGATGAAGGTGAGGGAGTTTTGAGAGGGACATAGGTTTTGTTGCATGGTGATTTGGAGGACTCGGTCCGAGTTGTGGACCGAGTTGAGGGCGAGTGGAAGCGAGTTTTGGGAGGAGTCATAATGATGATTGGATTTTTGGAGGTTGAGTGTGTAGAAAAGTCTAAAAGGTAAATCTTTGGGTGTTGTGTTTTGATTGTGACGGTGGGAGGTGGGTATTTATGGGAGTAATAATTCAATTATGGTAAAAGAGTTTAAAGGAAATAAGGAAGGTGGAGATGGCGTGTGGAAGTAGGTAAAGGAATTTTTCTTTAATTATTTACTTACCATAAGATAAAACAAGTGGTTAGGGTAGATTGTTTAAAAGATATGATAAGATCTGGCAAGAGATATAATTTTGTGGAGAATTTCGGTTAAGGCAATAAATTGGAAGCAATTTGTTACGAATTTTGCTTCGTAATAAAACTTAAGATATACATGACTAGAAAATGGAATATTCTCATAATATAATATAACATTTGACATAAATAAACTTGCAATGAAAAATACGGACACAGTCATACAATCTCGTCAAATCTAGCCAGTCATATAGAGAATAAAATATTTGTGACAAGTTTAGTTGCCACCAATTAAACCAATTTCCAACCGCAAACTCTCAAAACGTTCTCTAGCCAATGCTTTGGTAAAAATGTCAGCCCATTGTTTTACTGTACTACAAAATTCCAGTCTTATGTTGCCCTTATCTACATGATCACGTAGAAAATGGTGTCTAATGTCTATGTGCTTAGTTTGTGAGTGTTGTGCAGGGTTCTTAGATATAATTATGGCACTCGTGTTATCATATAAAATAGGTATACACCCAACATTAACACCATAATCAACTAATTGTTGCTTAAGCCATAAAAGTTGAGAACATACCAGCCCAGCGGCAATGTATTCGGCTTCAGCAGTAGATAGCGCAACGGAATTTTGCTTCTTTGACCCCCACGTAATAATACACCGTCCAACAAACGTGGCTATGCCGGAAGTACTTTTTCTATCAAGTGAACATCCTGCATAATCTGCATCTGAATATCCTATGAGATCGAAATTACACTCAAGAGGATACCATAGATATAATTTAGATGTACCAATTAAATACTTCAAGATTCTTTTAACTGCAATCATATGCGATTCTTTAGGGCACGATTGGAATCGAGCACATACGCATACACTAAACATAATATCCGGACGACTTGCAGTTAAATAAAGAAGTGAGCCAATCATACCTCGATAAGTCGTCTCATCGACAGACTTACCGTTTTCATCCAAGGTCAACTTCTTCTCAGTACCCATAGAAGTTGGCTTAGAATTAGAATTTTCCATACCGAATTTCTTGATTAGCTCCTTGATGTATTTTTGTTGGTGTATCATAATCCCTTCAAGAGTTTGTTGGATTTGGAGTCCAAGGAAGAACTTGAGTTCTCCCATCATGCTCATCTTGAATTCTGAGGTCATTAAATCTGAAAAGTACTTACACAAACGATTATTAGTTGAACCAAAAATAATATCGTCAACGTATATATATACAACTAATAGATCGGAATTCTCAGTTTTCAGGAATAGGGTTTTATCGACAGATCCTCTTTTAAAGCCACTTTCAAGAAGATATTTTGACAATCTGTCGTACCACGACCTCGGAGCTTGTTTCAAACCATACAGGGCTTTATCTAATTTGAAAACATAGTCTTGAAACTTGCTATTGAGAAATCCTGGGGGTTGTTCAACAAAAACCTCCTCATTCAAATAACCGTTAAGAAAAGCTGTCTTAACGACCATTTGAAAAAGTTTAATTCCTTTATGAGCAGCAAACGCTATTAATAATCTAATAGCCTCAAGTCTGGCTACAGGAGCGAAGGTCTCATCATAGTCAATTCCTTCTTGTTGATTATACCCTTGTACAACCAATCTAGCTTTATTTCGTACAATAACTCCTGTATCGTCCAGCTTGTTTCTAAAAACCCATCTCGTACCGATAACCGTTCGGTCTTTAGGTCTTGGAACCAAATACCACACTTTGTTCCGTTCGAACTGTTGAAGCTCTTCTTGTATAGCAACGATCCAATCCGGTTCGGCAAGTGCTTCTTTGATATTTGTTGGCTCAATGGTTGAAAGAAAGGAGTAGAATGAGCAAAAGTTGTTAAGTCTTCTACGAGTTCGAACGCCTTCATTCAAACTTCCTAGGATGGTTTCCATTGGATGGGAATCCTTATATCTCCATTTCTTTGAAACAGGAGGCACATCTTCATTTGAACTAGTTTCATCATCTTCGAGTGATCGGGGTTCAAGCTTTGTTCCCCTGAATCCAAGCCTGGTGTTATAACAGAATTAGTTATAACATTAGACTTAGTTCGTTGATTTGGAGTTGAAGTTATAGCTTCATCAATTATAACTTTATTCTCCAATTTCTTAGATTGAGAAGAGGTTTTAGTATCATCAACTAAACTCTCAGTTCTCTTTCCTTTATCATTCGAAGGGCTTCCTTGTTCATCATTTGTGCCCTCAATTTCCTTATCTTCCTCATCCAATTCTGGAAGCTCATCCCTGGATAGTCGAAAATCAAGTTCGTTCAAATCTTCTTCCTCATCCTGTTCAGCTTTGTCAAACATATTATTCTCATCAAAAATAACATGAACACTTTCTTCGATGCATAAGGTTCTCTTATTGAAAACCTTATACGCTTTACTATGATTAGAATAACCGACAAACACCGCTTCGTCACTTCTGGGATCGAATTTGCTTAATCTATTTTTGCCATTATTATGGACAAAATATTTACTCCCGAAGCAACGTAGATGTGATATGTTAGGTTTACGTCCCCTAAGAAGCTCATAAGGAGTCTTCTTGAGAATGGGTCTAATCAAAGCTCGATTATGAACATAGCATGCGATTAATAGCTTGACCCGAAATTACGAGGTAGGCCACTACACAATAACATCGTGCGTGCCATATCCTCCAATGTTCTATTCATACGTTCAACAACACCGTTTTGTTGTGGGGTTCGTGGTGCTGAGAAGTTATGCCCAACACCATTCTCCCTACAATATTCTATAAAGGCATGATTATCAAATTCGGTGCCATGATCCGTACGAATGGAAACTAATTTAGATTTATACTTATTTTGGGCAAGCTTCATTAGAACTGCAAATTCTTCAAAAGTCTCATCTTTTGAATTGAGAAAGATTGGCCAAACATATCTGGAATAATCATCAACTAGAACGAAGACATACCTGGATCCACCTCTACTTCTTACCTTCATTGGGCCACAAAGATCCATATGCACGAGTTCTAGTGGTTCCTTGGTACTTACCATTCTCTTGGGTTTGAATGATGATCTCACATGTTTGCATCGGGCACATGAATCACATAAAGTTTCTTGATCGAATTTGATTGAGGGAAGTTCTTCAACCAAATCCCACTTATTTAGCTTATTCAATGTAGTTGAATTTATGTGAGCCAATCTTTTGTGCCAAAGGCATGGATCATCTGTCGTTACTTTCATGCACGTGAATGAATTTGTAGGAATATTATTTAGGTCAATAATATAAACATTCCTTCTACGGTGTCCTTCAAGCACAACACTACTTGTTCCTTCAATTATTATTCGACAAGAATCTGAATGAAAAACAACTTTATTTCCTTTGTCGCATAATTGAGAGATACTTAGTAAATTGTGTTTGAGACGACTCACAAGATAAACATCACTAATAGCATGAGAAGAGGATATTCCAACTTTACCAACACCGATGATATTACCCTTCTTGTTATCACCAAATGTGACCTTACCTCCATCGAAAGGTTCAAGTGAAAGAAATAAATTTACATCTCCAGTCATGTGCCTTGAGCATCCACTATCAAGGTACCATAAGTTATTTTCTTTTACCACAACCTGCAAAATAATTAGATACAGTTTTTAGGTACCCAAGCTAAGTTGGGTCCTTTGATGTTAGTCACTCTAAAAACTAGATCTTTTCTAACCCAAACCCTTTTTATAACTTTTCGTTTTGGAGGCGAAAGGGTTTGTTTAGGAGCCGTCTTAGGTTTAGTTGTGGGTTCCTTATGTCATGGTCTTTCAGGTTGTTTTGGAGATGCTTTGGTTTTGAAGGGCTCTTTAGGTTTAGGTGTTTGTTTTGATTTGGTAGCCTTCTTGTAATCAAAACTCATATCGTAGAACCAACAATGATCATTGTTGCGTTCTTCACTTGCACTTGGTTCTGATGGGGTATAATCATTATCCTCGAAAATAGTGTCGGATGCTTTAACAAAGTTGATTCCTTTTCTTAAATCCTGAGCATATTTGACACAATTTTCTTGGATATGTCCAGTATGACCACAGTAATTGCAAATCAAATATTCTGGTAAATTTGTATATTTTATCCTTCTGAAATCTCGTTCGGAAGGGGTTGATTTGCATTTAGAGTGATCTCTACGACCATAGCACTCATGTCCTAATCCCATTTTCATGTTATTATCTGATTGCTCAGTTAGGAAATTTAGGACACGTGTGCTACCTTCCCATTTCTCGTGAACTTTTCTAGCATGCAAGAGTAACTCTTTTAAGGACTCTATTTCTTTGTTGCATTTGGAATGGTCTGACTCTATGACCTTGGGAGGATGAGTCTCTTCATAATTGTCACGAAAGTTTTGGAATCTATCATTAAGAACTCGTACCATCTCGGTATGCGTTCTTTTAGTATTTGAAAGAACGGTTTTGGATTCCTTTAATTGCTGAGTTAGAGATTCAATCTCTTTCTTTTGATCTGAGATCACGGCTTCTCTAGCCGTAGCCTTGGACTCAAGAAGCTCTTTGACTTTCCTCAATTCCAATGTTATAGCTTGACTAGCTATAACTTTGGCTTGAAGATGCTTAATGTTGAGTTTCAGGTCTGAGGTTATAGCTTCATTAGTTATAACTTTAGACTCAAGAGCCTTCTTCTCAGCATTTGTCGTATCTGAAGTTGTAGCCATATTAGCTGTAACTTTAGATTTGAGCTTTTTGGCCTTTGCTTTAAGGAGATGATTCTCTTCAGCAATATCGAGAATTTGTTCTTTCAAGTCTTTCAATTCCATCTCTTGTTCGTGACACTTATCAAGAGATTGCTCAAAATATTCAATTAAAGCATTTTTAGGCAATTTCTTAACACTTTTCTTAAGTTCAAGATAACTTACCTCTTCTTCTTCTGAATCAGAATCTCCTAGAAAACAGCAATAGGAGTCCATGCTATCTTTATCATTGTCTGAGAAGAGGTCAAGACTAACGTTGCTTAGACATAGGTTAGCAACTTCTTCTTCTTCTGATGCTTCGTCGTCCTCAGGGTCGAGATCTCCCCAGCAAGTTGCCATCATCACTTGCTTGAATTCCTTCTTGGTCTTCTCACGTTTTTCTTTGTCTTTAATGGTCTCCCACGTGGGACAATCCTTAATCATATGACTGGATTCTCCACACTTGAAGCATCCTCTATTAGCAAACGTGTTCTTTGACTCATAAGTTTTATTAGAGAACTTATTGTTCTTGTTGTTGAACGATTTTGCTTGCTTATTTCTGAAGATGCGTTTGTTGAATTGTTTAGCAAATAAGACCGTTTCGTCCTCTATTTCAGCATCTTCTTCTTCCTTAGCAGAAGCTTGTAAAGCCATGCTTTTAGTGTTACTGGCCTCGGCCTCATCGTCTTCCAGGACGAGTTCATGAGCCATGAGAGCACCAATAAGTTCTGCATAAGGAAGAGACGTAAAATCTCTTACTTCTTCCATGACCGTGATCTTGGGACGCCATTTCTTGGTTAGACTCCTAATTACTTTTCTAGCAATATCCTCGGAGTTAAAAGTTTTACCAAGATTTTTGAACTCATTGACTATAGTAGAAAATCGTGTTGACATGCTATCAAGTGATTCATTCCTTTCCATTCTAAAAAGTCCATACTTTTGAATCAGCAAGTCAATGCGATATTTCCTTACAGCCAACGTTCCTTCATATGCCAATTCAAGACTATCCCATATTTCCTTGGCCGAAGTGCAAGAAGAAAACGATCGAATTCAGTCGATGTCATGCCGTTTTGTAACAGGCTTATCGCTTTCGAGTTTTTCTCAACCTTCTTGTAATCAGCCTCAACATAGTCTTCTTCCTTTTTCTCATAGGTAGTGCCTTCCGAAGATGCGACCAAAATTTTATGTGGTCCGTTCTTTATAATCGTCCAGCACTCCCAATCATGTCCTTTTATGTAGTGTGTCATCATGTTTTTCCAAAGTCCATAATTCTTCCCATCAAAGACGAGATACTTAAGATACTTGGAATCCATTTCACACGTGTAAGGCAGCGGAATGAAAATAAAATAAAAAGATAAAAAGATAGATGGATCTAGCCTCTTTGCGGTTAGGCAATCAAGAGCACGAGGCTCTGATACCAATTGAAGAGTCTATCACACCCGAAATACTCGAGAGGGGGGGTGAATTGAGTATTTAAAAATTATGCCTACTTTTTATTTTATATCAAGGTAATTAATTACTTAAAGTTTATTGATTAAACTTTAACTAATTAACTAAATGATTATGAACGTAATGAAATGACTGAAATGAAAACTGCAAGGACACACGATATTTGAAGTGGTTCAGCTTCACACGTCGAAGCCTACGTCCACTATTCTCGATTAATAATTTTAGTACCTTACTCCGGATTACAAAATTATCAACCCAACTCGTATAGCTAACTCTAGCTATAACTCAATTTGAATATCACTAGATATTCGGTTTTGACTATCTTAAGTTACTAAGAAAGCACTTGATTGTTCTTCTAAGTGTTCACACAATTGAACGAGTAAGAAACAATATGAAGAACTATTATCTTATCACGTAACCTTAAGAAAAATAATAAGCAAATTAAAGAGCACGACTTTTCGCAAGATTTTCAAATGCAAAATAATGAAAATAGTAAATTGAAAATTAAACTCTAATTTGTTTGCAAGGGATTTTAATATTTCGAAAAGCTTAACTTAAAACAAGGAATGATCATGTGTATTTATAGTAGAAGAGAGAACTAGGTTTTGTACGAAACCCTAGGATGCCGTGAGATAGGCGGCATGCTTTTCAAGAGATGAATCTCTATTTCTTTCCTAATTCAATCCAAGATATTATAGTTTAGGTAAATAAGATAAAAGTGAATCTTATTTTTTCTATAACTATATCATTAAGATGTTCAGATAAGTAAACAAATCAAATCATATATTATTAAGATAGGAAAATATCTTATGTAAATATAAGCTAGATTTGATTAGATAGGTTGCTTATACACAACAACTTACACGACCCATCGGTTTACAGCCCACGGCCGAAACCCTAGGTCCGTGTCCATCTTAGATGAAAATATTTCTTCTTGGATTAGGGTTAGGTTAAATAAACTAGCAAACTCTAGATAGCATGACGACCCACAAGTCGTTTTACTAACCAATAGAGATATGCAAGTTATCCATTATAACAACCCATATATCAACTCTACTATAGATACAAATGATTTCGAAATATGTTTAAAGAATTTTATCCTTTGAAAAATGATTTCAAAGCTATTAAAATCGTGCTATTAAAATACTACCTAAAGTTATAGTAGAAACAGCTATAACTTTAAGTTTGGTAAGTAACGTTATAGGTGAAATAGACATAACTTTACCTTCCCAATATTCCTTTCTTAAGATACCGTCATTAGATGAAGACCTATACTAGCTAATCTTCCTGGAGATCTTCAGTGATAGGATATTCTCTTTATCTTGACCAAAAGCTCTTCATCTTGAGCTTTGTTAAAGACTTGATCTAGCCTTTTGCGTGAGTGATCATCATACTTGAAACTTGTTACAGTTACTATGACGCTTTAAGAATCTTCAATGTTATAGCTCAAGCTGCTATAACATTACTTGAATGATGCTTCACACGTTATAACTAAGAATGCTATAACATTGCTTGCTAAACTTGTAAACCTAAGTCAATCTAACAAAGACTAAACAAACGATTACGAGCAAGAGTATATATAAAACAAAGCACACACTTGTCATTATCAAAACTTAATCATATATCTATATGGTCCAACACACTTCAACCCGAGTTGTACACTGAGATTCGCAAAAAGCATGCTAGTGACGCAGTGATTGGTAAAGGAAGAGCCGAGATTGGATTGAAGGAGGACACTAAATTTAGTGTACATTCTGATGGGAGTGTTCGATTCCAAGGAAGATGGTGTGTACCTTTGGATCAAGGGTTAAGAAATAAGATTTTGTCAGAGGCTCATAATACGCCGTATTCAGTACACCCTGGAGGAGATAAGTTGTACAAGGACTTGAAAAAGACGTTTTGGTGGCCGAATATGAAACGTGAGGTAGCCGAATTTGTGTCGAGATGTTTGACTTGTCAGAAAGTTAACCAACGAACAATAACTAATCCGCGAGTCTGACTTTTACAGTCAGAACCCAACTCAAGAACAAACATAAGGGCTGATGCGCCTCTTCCAAAGGACGCACTTGTTGCTGCGCCTATTCTGGGTTCGTTTCTATCTCTGAACTCTTTTTCGTCTTAACGTAGGTTTTCTAATTAGGCTTCTAATCAATTATTATCTTTATTATCACCCTTTATTCGATATACTTGCATATTTATTCTAATTTCTTTTTCTTATTTTATTTTCTTTTTCTTCTCAAATTATTCCTTTTGGGCGTATTTATGACGTAAATTCAAGTTAATCCATTGTAATTTATTGTAATTCTTTATTTCATAGCTTTCTTGTATGATTTACTTACCTCGTATTCACATGTAATCAACCTAATTTCTTACTCCGACTCGATTGAGTGCTAAATTATTTATCCACCGACATAGTCTAATTTCACATGCTAGGATTAATCCATGTTTGTTGCATAACATGCATACAATTGACAACATATCGAATATAAATAACTTCCCTAATCATTAGTAGAGGCCGCTATCGAGGCGGACGGGATTAGGTGTTCAAATAAAGATCTTCCTAAAACGTACCCTCACCCCTTACTCAGATATCTGTGATCATCCGTATTCATTGGCATCGCGAGAGTCATTCTAGACATAGAATGCTAAGGGTAGCGAATTTCTTAGAGTTCCTGTCACTACTTTGTGTTTTGATATGGCATGAAGTATTCGAACGGTTCCAATTTTCCATAAAAATTGGTGGCGACTCCACAAATGCAGACTTGTCAAACCTTTCACCGGTTTCAATACCTTTCAAATCTAACGGCCCATGACATGCTTTGGCCTTTCGCCAGGGTTCCATGGGAGAAGTGTCGCCGCCTCAATTCCAACGCGCGGGATGCTGCACGGCCAGGTGGCCTGTGTCCACAAGAGGTAAAAGGCGTATAACGTGGATGTCGTGGAAACGTTTGTGCAGGCTGAAATGTAAGGGTGGGATCGGTTGTTGTAATTTCGAGAAATTTAACATAGCTTTACTGGGTAAACAAGCATAGAGACTCACTACTTGTGATGATAGTTATGGGCTCGGATAATGCGGGGGCGTTACTACTCTAATAGCTCTTTCTTGGATGCTGAACTCGAGTATAATGTAACACCCGCGATTTTAACTTAATGGGTAATTTATTAAAATCGCTAATTTAATAATACTCAATTTTATTTGGCACATTATTTATTTGGTTTTATACTTTCAAAATCGTGCTTTAGTTTCATAAAAATCAATTTGGTTTTATTTTAATGCGGAAACCCCTTAAAAGTCGTATATGGATCCTTTTAGTGCAAAACCGAGTCACAAACCAAGTCCCTTTGTTATTGGGCCAAAACAAACCTATGAACCATCTTTTAGTTAACAAAACCCCCTTGTGTTAGGGTTTCCTTTCTAATTTTTCAGCATCTCCTTTCATCTTCTTCCCTTGTAAAAGAGGAGATTTCCACCATTAAACCTTCAAAAACTTAAACCTTAAGACGGATGTCATTTCTTCGTTTCTCAACGAAATCTTATTATTTTTGTGTCAATCTTCTCCTCTCCTTCTCCTCCTTCTTTCTATGTAAGAAAAATCTTACCTTTTGAACCTTTTAGAAAATCCATCTTTTTGTGAGATGAGTTTTCTAACCCTTTTTGTCTTAAACTTATCTCTAGGTGGAAGTTTTAGTATTTCGGATTAGTATTGAGTCAGAATCGTGTCCTTGAAGAGCTAAAAGGTAACGGTGATGGTTACACGGTATTATATCAAATTATGTGCTTTAATTGTTAAAGTTTAGTCTTTAGCTAGTAAAGTTACTACCTTTAATGTTATTGATGAATTTTGTTAGATTATTAATGTTAAATGATATTTTAATTGTACTTTTATGTTATTGAGATGACTTATTGCAAATAATATCAATTGGGTAAAGTTGGTTTGTGAGGAATGAGGTGTTGTTTAGCTATTGTATGTATCTTGTAGTTTGCGACGATCTTTGCTACATGTTGTGGGTGTTTATTGTCGAGATATGGTGGGTATGTCGTAGTTGCGACGGCCTTTGGTTATATGATTAATTTGGGGTTGTGAATCTACCATAAAATTGAATTGGGAATGAAGTTCATGCCTTGTTTGTGTCGTGGGAAGCAACCCGCAGTGCGGCTTTTAGCCTGGCCAGTTTTCGTAAAATGGCCATAACGCCTTCGTTACTTATTTGTTTTGAGCTTATGACCTACCGTTAGAACCGTAAGAGGATAAGCTATCACCTCCAATTAGTTTCCCCTTATTCTCATGTCTAGAACTCAAGTTATGATCGTTTAAAGTTGACCCTTGTTGTAGTCGAGTACTAAACTTGTTGTTATAAATTGGGTTTTACGTTTCTTGTTGGGTATGCATCTTAACCTTGGTTCTAATGCTTGTGTATAGTGTTTTGACACCGTTTTATCATTGGAGCCCCTTGCTTATGTCTTATTCACATGTTAAACATCGGTTTTGGTTGTTAAGCTTAAATGTGGTTCGGTTTGTGTTCATTTACATTTTACCTAGCGTTTCGCATTACTTAATTCATTTATTATCGTTTTTTAATACTATGTTTAATTAATATGTAAATATAGAGTATAATGTTTATTCATGTTAGAAAAGTATGAAATGATGCTATATACTTCATAATTAAGTTCTCATTTATTTATTTACGTTTTGCCTCGTATTTCGTATCACTTAATTCATTTGTTATCACTTGTTCTATTTTAAGCTCAAGTAACTTGTAAAAATGAAATACAATGTTTAGCCATGTTATACAATGTTTAGCCATAGCGATCAAGTGTTGGTGCCTATTGCCGAAGATTGAAGATTTGTTCAACATTTGAAGAATGCTTCTACTTCCTCGAAGATATTTCTTGTTCTTAGTGTACCTTGCCTTATTCTTTACCTTTTAATGCTTATCTTTCTTCTAAACTCTCTTTTGTTTTATCTTGAAAGCTACCCTTGTACCCGCCCGACTTATCTTTCGTTTCTTGCTTATCCTCCCATGATGCCTCGTAGATAGCTCTCCTTCTTTTGTGGGATGTTAACCTTGGTTAGATTTTGGCTATGTGGAGTTTGTTTGTGGTTGAATCGTAACCCTTGCTTTGAGAGATTATATTGTTGGGAAAGTTTTGCTAGTGTGGTAAGACATACCTTGGTGATTCCTATGCCTTGTTGCTTGACATATAGTGGGTGTGATTGATTGGTGGAATTCCTTGTGTAAGGTGTGAGTTTTATATGTTACTTAGGTTATGGAACTTGACTTTGTTAATCGTATTTGGGATTTGAAAGCTTGGTAGGTTGAGCATTGTTACTTTAGGTTTAAACATGGAGTGAAGTCATGATATGAGCTTGGAAGAAAACCCCTTTTGGATGTTAATGATCATGTATAGGTTGGTGATGTGATTTGATATTAGTTGGCTCTTGAGAATTTTGTTGAGAAGTCTTTGTTAATCCTATGGTTTTTGAAACTTTGAGGTTGTGTTGAGTGCTTGAGATAATGGGGTAATGTTACAGTTGAATGTAGTTCCGCTCTTAGGAACCCGTAATAGGTGAAAGAATAGATGGACTCGAGATTTTATTGATTTGTCAACTTGGGTGATTATGCATCTTCCTCTAAAGAGTGTGTAGTAGAGTGGACTTTCATGAAAGGAGTTTTAGGTTGACTTGTTACTACTTTATTGAGAACCTTGTCGAAATTTGAGGAACTTGTTCCGGAAATTTAGGACTTTGAATTGAGATCGATGATTGAGTATTTTACTATGTTGTGTTTTGAGGCTAGTTGGATATGAGTATAGTTTTGTTAGTAGTTTTGATCTTATTTTTGTGGAAGTCGTTTGTAGATGCTTTATGATTGGGAGTTGTGGAATCACAATTGTGGTGAAGTTCTTTGTTTCATGGAATAGCTTAGAAGTAAAGTGCCGTAAGATGTTTTGAGGAAATCCTTGGAAGTAATGTGGTTATAAGACTAGTTTTCTAGAGATGTTTGAGGAATCGTTTAGGATGACGTTGTTGTTTGTGATTTGTGTGTGACGTTTCCTTGCTTGTTGCTTAGTTTTCCCTCCTGTTTGACCAAAAGCTTTTTGTTGATGTCCCTCTACTCGTTTCGTTGTGCTTCTCGTTTGGGATTGAAGCTAGTGGCTTATAAAACTCCTCGTCCGTTAGCCTCCTTGTTAACTCTATCTCGACTTTCTACTCCTAAAAGTTCGATTTAGTCCCTTTTGTTTGTCGGGTGTGGACTTCTTTACCGTGGTCCGTGATTGTGATACCCAAGTTGCTTTTCATTTTGCTCGATTTCTAACTTATTTTGTCCATTTTTTATTTATTGTCGAAGTTTAATTCAAAAACTTGACTTCTTTTAGAGTTTAAAAATTCATCTTTTACTTTCAATTTAGCTTTTTCAAAAGAAAATTTTAGTGGTTTGTCACTTACATTTGGTTTTGACGTTTGATGGGGTGTTAGGACTCATTATTGGAGACGTCTAATAACAAGTTCTGTACTTATCGACGTATGATTTTGTATTTAACTTTGTCTTTAACTTGGAATGTTAACGTTCTTGTGTGCACAACAAGAGCTATTTCGTTCCATGAAAGGACACTTACACTTTTGAAAATCTTCTTAAATGTTTCTGGAAGAATTACGATTTTAGTTCTTGTTAAGAATTGGTTGTTCATTTTTGAAAACCTACTTTATCCTTACAACTTTTCGTTTTCTATTTTCAAGTTTCGAGGACGAAACTTTTTGAAGGTGGGGTGATTGTAACACCCGCGATTTTAACTTAATGGGTAATTTATTAAAATCGCTAATTTAATAATACTCAATTTTATTTGGCACATTATTTATTTGGTTTTATACTTTCAAAATCGTGCTTTAGTTTCATAAAAATCAATTTGGTTTTATTTTAATGTGGAAACCCCTTAAAAGTCGTATATGGGCCCTTTTAGTGCAAAACCGAGTCACAAACCAAGTCCCTTTGTTATTGGGCCAAAACAAACCTATGGACCATCTTTTAGTTAACAAAACCCCCCATGTGTTAGGTTTCCTTTCTAATTTTTCAGCATCTCCTTTCATCTTCTTCCCTTGTAAAAGCGGAGATTTCCACCATTAAACCTTCAAAAACTTAAACCTTAAGACAGATGTCATTTCTTCGTTTCTCAACGAAACCTTATTATTTTTATACCAATCTTCTCCTCTCCTTCTCCTCCTTCTTTCTATGTAAGAAAAATCTTACCTTTTTAACTTTTTAGAAAATCCATCATTTTGTGAGTTGAGTTTTTTAACCCTTTTTGTCTTAAACTTATCTCTAGGTGGAAGCTTTAGTATTTCGGATTAGTATTGAGTTAGGATCGTGTCCTTGAAGAGCTAAAAGTTAACGGTGATGGGTTACTCGGTATTATATCAAATTATGTGTTTTAATTGTTAAAGTTTAGTCTTTAGCTAGTAAAGTTACTACCTTTAATGTTATTGATGAATTTTGTTAGATTATTAATGTTAGATGATATTTTAATTGTATTTTTATGTTATTGAGATGACTTATTGCAAATAATATCAATTGGGTAAAGTTGGTTTGTGAGGAGTGAGGTGTTGTTTAGCTATTGTATGTATCTTCTAGTTTGCGACGATCTTTGCTAAATGTTGTGGGTGTTTATTATCGAGATATGGTGGGTATGTCGTAGTTGCGACGGTCATTGGTTATATGATTAATTTGGGGTACCTTATTCTCATGTCTAGAACTCAAGTTATGATCGTTTAAAGTTGATCCTTGTTGTAGTCGAGTACTAAACTTGTTGTTATAAATTGGGTTTTACGTTTCTTGTTGGGTATGCATCTTAACCTTGGTTCTAATGCTTGTGTATGGTGTGTTGACACCTTTTTATCATTGGAGCCCCTTGCTTAGGTCTCATTCACATGTTAAACATCGGTTTTGGTTGTTAAGCTTAAATGTGGTTCGGTTTGGGTTCGTTTACATTTTACCTAGCGTTTCGCATTACTTAATTCATTTATTATCGTTTGTTAATACTATGTTTAATTAAT
Organism: Silene latifolia; assembly: GCF_048544455.1. NCBI lineage: Eukaryota > Viridiplantae > Streptophyta > Magnoliopsida > Caryophyllales > Caryophyllaceae > Silene > Silene latifolia. Next base: position 95,088,461 of record NC_133537.1, on the reverse strand, counting down.
AAGTAAATATGGAGTATAATGTTTATTCATGTTAGAAAAGTATGAAATGATGCTATATACTTCATATTTGAGTTCTCATTTATTTATTTACGTTTTGCCTCGTATTTCGTATCACTTAATTCATTTGTTATCACTTCTATTTTAAGCTCAAGTAACTTGTAAATATGAAATACAATGTTTAGCCATGTTATACAAGTATGAAATGACTTAGTATATTTCATTTATGGGTTATTACTTGCTCCTTTTCATGTTTTCATCATATTTCAAGTATGAGTGATTTATTCTAAGTAACTACTAGTAATGAGTCGTACTCTTGTGAAAATGCCATAATGCTATGCCTTCTTGCTTGACTTATATTTGCGCCCTACTTATGCTGTTCTGGCAAGTACGGGTTTGGCCTACCTGTGTTGTTCGCAAGTCGATTTTGGTCGCTTGTCTTTGTTCTAGAAGTACGATTTTAGCCGCTTGTCTTTGCTCGCAAGTACTGATTTTGGCTACTTGTCTTTGTTACGCAAGCACGGATTTGGCTACTTGTGTTGTTCTGGCAAGTACCGTTTTGGTCACTTGTGCTGTTCTGGCAAGCAGGGGCGGACGCAGGAATTTGGGACAAGGGGGCACAAATTTTTCTTAAATAAATCGTCTTCCATTTTATAAGGCACTTTTTGTATATTGTAATTTTTTTTGTATAAAGTAATAAAAAAAGGTAAAAAATTAATGAGTTAGTCATCAAATTTTTAGTTTTTTACAAAGCGTAATTCATGGCACGGAAGACAATCTCTTTTAAGATATATTGAATTTTAGTTCCATATAGAACATTGAAGACTAGTGACTCAATGGTTGAAACATTAACATAATACAATGGAGGTCAAAGGTTCAAATCTTGCTAAGAAGAATTTTTGACAAAGAAACTGCGGCCTTAAAAATTATATAGCAAAAAAGACCTTGGCAGTAATCGAACCCAGATTGCCAGACAACTACATTATGCCTTAAACCAACTGTGTCACTGAATCATTATGACTATAATGTACACCTAAAACTAAATATTCTAAATTTCATGGTGGGCACGTGCCCACCCGGGCCCCCTAGATCCGCCCTTGCTGGCAAGTGAGTTTTATCTTAGTCTTTTCCGGGGAAAATTTAGTCTAAGAGTAATAAATGTCTTGCTTGGTTATGGTCATTGGCATATGTCTTTCTCACGAGAGTTTACGTCTTATGTGGTTTAATGTAAGAGTCTTGGTCCTATCGGACACCCTTCTAGTTGCGATATGATCGTCGGGGTTGATGCTCCCATCTGTTCTCATGGTGAGATGCAAGCCATGAGTGCGCATGTGACGTTAATAGCCACGTCCCGTGCAATGTTTGTTAGAAGATTTCCAAAGTAATGGCTATGGTTTTTAACTATATGTATTGCGATGATTGATTACACGTTTATCTATCTCACATGACTTAAGTACTAGTTTTGTGTAATTTGGATAGCTGCATATGTCACATTTCATTGGAATTCGTGCTTGTGATTAACTAGTCGTATCTATGTTCTTTCCTTTACTTCACTTATTTAAATATGCCTATGACATGCTTATTTGCTATCCTATCTCGCTTTCTCTTATTATTCTAACATGAATGATCTCATGCTTATTTGTTCAAGTGAATTGTATCCCGTATTTATTACGCTTGCCTTATTTGAGTTCTTTGTTATGTTCATTTTGATATAATATGGCTGGGAGAACTCTGAGTTACTCCTCACTGACTATGGCATTCATTTTTAATGAATGAACAGGTTGTAGATCTGTACTTATTTGGGGGTGAAGAAATATGTGAGCTAGCGAGTACATTGACCGTTGGATTTTTGTCTATCCTTATGCTTAGACTCACCTTTTAGACTTGTTATTCGTGAGATATCTTTTCCCCATTTTTTGCTAGACTTGGTTTGTAATAACCTAAGTTTGCTTATCGTTGCTGTAATACTACGTATTTATGAGTCTCTGGGTACTCTATCGAGTAGGCCTTACTCTGTCGAGTAAGGGCGAGTTGCAGTTTAAAATAGTTTCTGACCTGTTGGGTACTCGATCGAGTAACGTGGATACTCGATCGAGTAAGGGGGCACTCGATCGAGTACCTTAGCTACTCGATCGAGTAGCCAGGTTCGGGATGATTTCTCGGGTTTTGTTAATAATGCGATTAGAGTATATAATACTTCCGTCATTGTTCTTAAAACACTTTTTAAAACCTAATCACTGTGAGAAGAGAAATCAAACTACGTCATTCGCTTTAATCGCATTGTTGGCAAATCCCGGAGCTTGGAAGGTCGGATTCTACCTTTCTTTATACCGTTGTGATCCTTGCGTCGAGGGTAAGACCTATATACCGTTTTTATAATGTTTCTTTAAAGTTGGTTAAACCCTAATTTGGGGATTTGGGGGTTTTGTTGTTTGTATGATTGGTAGTGATTATGTGCTTGTATATTAGGAGGAGGATTCGTAGAGGAAGCATTTTGATATCACCGTGTGAGATCGTCGATTGTTGTGCTTTCCGGGTAGGGTTTCCTACTCGATTAGTTACATAATGTGTGGTGATTGTCTTTGTAGTTAGTGATTGTTGGTGATTCGGACGGTTGTTGATGTTGTATTGTGATTGTGATTGTTCGTCTCTGGTTCTCGAGATGCGTTCTCCGCTGAGTGGAGTCACTTGCGGGAGTGACTTCACGCCCTAGTTTCGCCCTTTCGTGGAACCCGCCACGGAAGGGGATGTGCACATTAATGGGACAGGGTTATCGCTCGGTATGATGAGCGGGGATTTGATGGGTACGGCCGCGGTCCCCCATCGGCGTGGTCGGGTCCATGGACAATCGGTGACGAGATTGATTGGAGTGGGTGATTGTGTGTGATCGCTGAGTGTCTTGATTCATCTTCGTTGGTTATATAAATTGTGTGAATAATCTCGACCGGTTTATTGTTTTAAAACTTGCGGTGATCCATTCGGGGATGGTGAGAAGATATTGAGCAGGTATGAGTTGAGTACTGGGATAGTTGGGATGTGCCACGGTCTTATGATAGAAGTCTTCCGCTGTAGCTTAGTAGTTTTCATAAACATTTCAGTTAGCTGATTAGACAGTTGGTTTGAGACATGTATTCGTATTTTGGTTTGGTTTTTGGATTAGACAGGTATCAGGGAGGATGATACCTGTTTTCTCTGTTGTCAGGATCAGGAGACACTTGATCATTTGTTCTTCGCATGCCGATATAATAGGGAAGTCCTTGCTCTGGTACGAGCTCGTATTGGAATCAGGATCCCGCAGACAAACATTATGGGGTGGAGGTTGAGTTTAAGAGGGACTAAGGAAGAAAAAGGAGTAATGAATGCGGTGATAAACGCTTGTATTTACCTTATTTGGCAGCAAAGAAACTCCTGTAGGATAGATGAATGTGTTTTGAGACCATCCAAGCTTGTTCATCAACTCATGCAGGACTTGAAGACCCGCTTCCTCTCTCTGATCAAAGGAAGTGGGGATGGTGGTGCAATTTTAAGGAAAATTATGGCTGGAGATGATGAAGGAGCTTACTGATGACAGGAAGAAGATGAATCGCACTGGGACTGATGAAGGCGATGATAACTGTGATAGGGTTATCTAGTTTTGGGGATTGTCTGATTTTGGATTTCCTGATTTAGGTTTCTATTAGCTTTTGTTGTCGGTGGAGTACGAATGGGCTTGTCCATTCCATTCTTGGCGGTCTGGATGATTGGGCCGTGTTTTCGGTCCTTTGTATCCTTATATGGTGACGATTGCATATATAAATATACGTCTTACATTTTACCAAAAAAAATAAAAATAAAAAAACCTTTCACTAAAGTATTTCTATTTAAACGTTGTTTCATTATTGTTTATTTGATTATCATTGCCTCGGGTAAGCGAGATGGTAACATCCTTATACCTGGGTGGTCCTGGTAAGGCACTTGGATATGGGGGTGTTACAGTTGCACTTATTTCATTTTATTAGTGACTCCCGCATGTTAAACTTTAACTAGTAATAAAAAGTTTTTAAAATTTTCATATTTTTCGCTTAAATTTATTAGTTATGTTTTCCGCATTATCGCGGGGTGTCACATATAATCCTAGTTACACTTGGAGGGGGATTTGGGAAGCAAAGAAGGTGTTGATGATGGGTTTACGACAAAGGATTGAAGATGGATGAAGTACGTGGGTATGGAAGGATCCGTGGGTATTAGGGTCACGCACACTCATTTCGCCTCAAAATGCTAGTGAGGATTTTCGAGTGGCTGAGCTGATGAATACCGAAGGAATTGGCTGGAATGAGGCTAAAGTAAGGAAAATTTTCTTACCTTTTGAGAGCGATCGCATTATGAATATTCGCCTTAGTGATAGAAAGTCAAATGACTCGTGGTTTTGGGATGGAGAGAAAAATGTAGTTTATTCGATTAAGTCGGCTTATAGGCTGCTTATTGAGGGGGGCGAGAAAGTTGAGGAGCAATCTGATTGGCAGCGCGAACAATGGTTGTGGAATAGAATATGGAAGATCCCGATTTGGCCTCGTGTCAAGATCATTTTCTGGCAACTTTGAAATGATGCCTTAGCAACGAAGGCGAATCTAATGTCTTGAGGAGGATGCGATGATGTGCTATGTTCTATGTGCCAAGGTATGATTAAAACCTCTACTCATTTGTTTCGGGATTGTAGGTGGGCAGGGAGGGTTTGTGATGGGTTGGGTTTGGAGGAGGGAGAACATGATGGGGTTGAGAGGGTGAGGGAATGGGGGGAGGCGAGGTTGAGGGAGGTTGGAGAGGAGCATTATGTCAGATTTGTCGTTGTTTGTTGGGCAATCTAGTAAGGGCGAAATAAGCGGGTTTTTGATGGGGGTGGAGGTTAAGGCAAAAAGGGTGCATCAGAGGGTGAGGGAGGTCATTATGGAGTTGGATAATATGGAGGAGGCATGGAGTGGTGAGGCCGCGGGAAGGGCAGAGAGAGGGCTAGAAACCACCTCTAATTGGTTTCGTTAAGCTGAATGTTGATGCGGCTGTGAAGGACGACACGAGGATTGGTCTGGATATGGTGTATAGGGGAAGCGAGGGAGAGATGATGAGTGACGTGCCAGAATCGAGAAGTGTGGGAGCCAAGAGTAGCAGAAGCGGTGCGCGATCCTCGAAGGTGTCCGTGAAACTAGGGATCGAAATCATCTTCATGTCATTATTGAGAGTGATTGTCTCCAAATTTTTGTCGATCTTAGAAGCAACAAGCAGGGACGAAGCAATTATTTTCTTGTTTTGGACGATATTCAATTTGTTTGTAATAACTTTGATTCTATTATTTGGTCTTTTATCCATAGGTCGAGTAATACGGTGACCATAATCTAACGTATATATCACCTTGCTCTATAGGTAAATGTGTAGTCGAACTTGTTCAGATTTACACGTAATGAATTATTAGTACCTTTTGGGTTTCTTTCAAAAAAATAAAAAATAAAAAATAAAATTGGAAGAGTTCTAGATTCGGGGCCACAAAAGTTCCCGCCATTTTGCACTTCTGCAGCTTTTCTCTAAACCATATTGTGGCGGCAACTCACCAGCTCCTCTATGTTCTAATCTAATCCATTACCAAACTGCAGAGAGAGTAAGAATTAGAAGAGCAGCAAAGTGAGGATTTAGAAAGAGAAATCATGGAAATAGTTCGATCTCAGAAAAAATCTTCGTCCATTATTAACGACGTCGTTTCGGATCTCCCTCTCTACCGTTCTCCTCCTCAGCTTGAAGTTCGCCTCGAAGATTTCGAACTCTTCGCCATTGATCGTCTCAGAGGTCCCTTTCTCTCCATTTTCGCTTTTTTTTATTCAGTAAATCACAATCAATTTCATTTTTAGGGTTTTATCAATTATTTTTGTGTTTTTTTGGTGAATTTTAGTGTTGAAGGGGATTTCCGACGGACTTTCTCGCGGCAAAAAACCCGACGAAATGGAAAAATTGGTATACTTATCTTCTGCAATATTAGTCCAATTTGATGATTTAATTAGGTTTAATGCCCTGGTAATCTCGATTTTTTTGATGGAGGATTATATAGATAGTTGAATTAGTAATTAATCCGTTTCATTTAGGTTAACGATTTATGGAAAGCGCATATGAGACATCCACAATCGTCCGAGACTATCAACAAGGATATCATTTCGCACTTCGTTCTCCGTCTTGTTTACTGTCGAACGTAACTACTATAATCTTCACTATCGTCTATATAGCTTTTAGTGTAATACTAATGCTTATGTTTGGATGCTTGTCATTGCTGATACTTTCGTCTCAATGTGGTTTAAACTAGGGATGAATTGAGAAACTGGTTTTTATCAATGGAGACGACCTTATTTAGGTATAGGTTTAAGCTCAAAAGCCTTGATGCTCAGGTAAATATTAAATTATGTCTAGTAAGATTCTTAATATCTTTTGTTGAATCTATTATGACGTTATTTAATGGAATGGGCTATTTGATGATTGGAGTGTAATTATATTTGTCTTGTAGAGAGCTCTTATGGTGGAGTTTGGACTCCCTTATAAAGCCGTTAGTAATGCAGAATTTGAGGTATTTGGATGTAGAAACATTGTTCATGGACAAAGCTATCTTTGAATTTTGTACTATATTTGTTCGTATGTCTCTCAAGTGTGTACTCTCGCTTATAATGAAACATGCAGAGTGTGAAGGAGAAATTGACACAAGTTGCACGCTCCATGGGGCAGTCTCTCACTAGCGGTAACAAAGTTCACATTGATGTTTATTGACTTCTAGTGTCGTAATCAATCATTTTATTTTCATGTTAGAAATTACCTGCTTATTGCTGTCTATTGCACATCGTGAATTTTCCCCATTTTTGAGCATAAGCTTATAGTCATATTTTGTTTGCTTTTGCAGGGGACTCTATATTCTACAAGGTTAGCACAAAAATTCTTGATTTATATCAGTTTCCTTTTTCTTTTTTTTTTTTTCCTAAGAAGCAAATTGTTTGAGGAAATTTCCTCTCTTTCATGACAGTGCTTGTTATATTCCATAGATATGTGAAGTGTATCTTCAACACTTCACTTGGTTTGGTGGTTGGACTTAACCTTCTGAGTTCTGACACGACATGAAATTTTGATGCTTCTTTTTAGTACAAATACATTACACTTTTTTTTACCAAATAGCCGTACTCAACACTTGACATCGTGTACGGTCTGACATTTATAGCCGAGTTAGAGTAACATAGGATATACTTGATCTTAGCATATACAAGTGCCTTAGCGCAGTAAAAAAAATGTTCTCTTGTCCAAGTCATCTTCACACATAGCATGTTGCATGGTTAACAAGACACATTAATTCTACTCTATATTTGTTACTCATTGACAAAAACGATTTGCTTTTCTGGAGGTAATCTCAGATTTTCTTATTTCATGTGCTAAATGAAGGTACCGTTTGAAGAAGTTCCTGAACTTGTGGCTGGGCGCAGAGTTTACATCCATAAAGGGCATGCATATGTTGCTGTACATCAGGTTATATTATTTGTATCTTTATATGAGTGATATGTTTCATATTGATCTGAAATTCTATAAACATCTTTTGGGTTGAGCTGATTGAGATTCTTATTTAGGTTGTTTCTCTCGTGGTTACACAATTTCGGAGCAATCTGTCAAAAGCTCTTATACTCACCAATAGGTTAGTTATGCTATTCTGGCCTTCGGAAATTTCCTTAGAATATATTACCATGATTAAGACTGTTTATTTACTAATCGCTAGATGAAGCAGAAGTAGAGGGATCTGAAGGATATTTGAGCTTACTGTTTTCATCCAAAGTGTAGTCTCTGCTTTTTTGTGATTCCTTAAGATTGGTGTATCACTTATGCAAATCATAGTTGAGGTTGGCGAGATACTTTTTGGTGTTTTAATACTAAAAAGTGAAAACTGATATCGTTACGTAACTAAATAAATCAACCTTCATTCCCTATTTTGGTCAAATTATTGAGTCATGGCCTCATGGGTGTGCTGTTTGTTAGCCATTAGATAATTATATCCGTGATAGACAAGACAGCATTGGAGAAGACTTGGGGGTCTCAACAAAATACTTTTGTGGGGACTAAGGTAAAAGAAAATAATGTCACAAAAATCTGAAAAGAGAGCGAGCCTCGGTTACTTTTCTAATTGATCGCAATGAGTCATTTACCACTAACGTAAACTTACAGATGAGCTTTTCTGTAGCAGAGGACCTTTTCTTTAAATTTATAATGACTTGATGAATAATGATCTACATACATTGCATCATGTGCATTCAGGCATGTTTGTCTCCAACTCTCCATTCTATTCTGAAATTATATCAAGCAGTATGCATGCATCATATCGAATTGCCTTATAATTTATGTTTTTTTTTTCTCTTTTTCAGAAAATGGACCTCTGTCATCAGTGACCAAGAAAAGAATCGCCTGACTCCAGTAAGTTAGCATACACACAAAAACCATGAATCTCTGGCTTAGGCTCTTTTCTCTAGGGATGTACTACTTGGTTTGTTGAATACAATTTTTTCTCTGCAGATTATTGAAGCCCTTAGCACAAGTTATGTGGGACCTGACTATTCTGAGGTAATAATATATTCTCCACTTAAAAGTATCTTAGTCATTGTACATCAACTCACATCCTTTTTTGCTCCTGCCCCCGTAGCCGAAAGAATATGGCGAGGTATCATTGAAGGACCTTGATCGACTTGCAAACAATTCATTTCCATTGTGCATGCGACACCTATTTGAAAAGGTTTGATATTAAGTTGCCTGAACTTCCTCTATTAGTCTCTGACTCTCTTCTTGATTTCTTATGTACTTAACCCAGTCATTTTTATCTCCTCAAAGAAGTTGATTTGTCTGTTCATACTGATTTGTATTCTTTGCTATGGACAGCTAAGGGAAGATCATCACCTGAAATATGGAGGCAGGATGCAGTTAGGTCTTTTTCTCAAGGTACTGCAGTTACTTGAATCGATGCACAATGACTTGATGAGTAATCGTCAACTTAGAGTTATGTTGGAGTTCTAGTTTCTTCTCAAAGAATGCTCTGTGTTATGTTCTTTTCAACCTGTATTGATGTTCCTGTGATCATCAAGCAGACTTTTTGGTAATAATCTGCTTTACAAGTCACTTTGTTGTGGGTTTAGTAGGTTCAAATATTGGTTCATGTACTTTTGCTTGAAAATGTATTCTTATGCTCTGAAGTTGTTACAATTATGGTAATTTTTTGACAAGTTGGTTGGATTACTAAATCACTGTGTCAATAGTAATTGAGCCATGTCACTCTGCTATGATATTGTCTAATGTTTTGCTACAGATAAAAGTACACAGATTGTAAATGTCAATTTATGATCACGCAAGTCATAACTCATAAGACGGAAAAATATAAATTAGGTATGAGGTTGATGATAATCTCATTTATGTTTTGGCAGGGTGTAGGACTTAAATTGGATGATGCTCTTGCGTTTTGGAAATCTGAGTTCTCCAAGAAGGTAATGACTCTCAACGCATTACATGTCATCTCAGAGTTCCGCTGCCTGATGAATTAGTATCTCAACAAAAAAAACTGTGTTTCATAAAGTCTGACTCTCATGTTTATGTGGTGGTTGCAATTCAATGGCCTTCAGCTAGAAATGAAGGCTGATAACCAAACTGATTGATGACGTGTGGCAATTTTTTTCCTTTTTTTAAAGGAAGCCATTAATAGAGAGGAAATAACTATGTGGCAACATTATAATGAAAATACTAGAAGATTAAGCAGTATATCCTGTGGCCCTGCTTCTTTTTCATGCATCATAGTAACTCGAAGTGTAGAATTATGTGGTGTAATTGATAACTGACTAATTGGAGTTATGGAGTCTCATAATGCTTAAGAAAGGTGCTATACTGGCTTAATTTTCTTGTGGTCCATTTCGATGGAATTTTTGAATGGGATTCTCACAACTTGTCAGGAATGTATAATTCCGTACATAACATACTAAGAATAGATAGTTTTCTTGCGTCTGATGGACTAACAGACAGTTCTTTTTAAAGGTCCAATGCGCTTAGTCCAAGGCATTGACCTCTCTTTCAATTTTGTAGTTACAAGGGTTCCTTTGTTTCTCATCCCTAATGAGTCTGGATTCACAGCAGTTAACTCCATGTATAGAGTCCACCACTCCACCTTATGTACTCCATTCACTTAATCAGTTATTTGATGGCCAAATTCCCTCTTCATCCGTTGAAAACATATCAGAATAAAGGAAGACTTGCCCCTTGTTCTCTGAGTCTCATGCCATACCAAAATACCAAATCACCACCACCACCATTTACCACCTTCACCTTCACCGCAAATTGCCACGCACACAACCTGACCTAGCCCTGATTAATCCCATCCTACCCCCTCCCTTATGACCACCATCCTCCGCCTACCCCTAAATCTCCTTTAACTTTTCAAACATTACCACTCCCACCTGGACCTCTGACCTTCACCCCGATCTCATCATAAGCGTAGGCCAGCCCACCTTGCCCTTTGACAATCTCCTCATCGTCAATCTCATATGGCTACTTTTGCTAAAAAAAGGGGTTAGGGTGCAGTTTCACAGTGCTGCTACGTGGCTATGGTAAATTGTACACTAAAGCCTATGCGGTATACTCTATCAGCTTCGCGACAGGTATGCAGGTCAGATGACACCCTATGAAGTATGAATGGTTGGTGAAGCCTTTTAGGAATGGGTTAAACAAAGGTGGTGGTGGCGGAGCAACCTGGGTGCTGGCCGGCATGGGTTGGGGAAGTTGGTGGTTACTGGTGGTAACTTTTATAGTAGTTACACAATAAACGCAGTGTACCCTATTTTGTTTTTAGTGTCTTCTTATCTAAACATACCAAATTGCTATGTTGTACACTTTATACATGAAACGGGGAGATAACATTATTTGATTTTCTCTCATCTTGTACTCCTGTTCCAACTTGTTATTTACATATGAAAACAAGTGGAGTTAGGAGTGTAAATGAATAACAATACAGCTACGGACCTACAATAAGTGCATCAGCTATTTCAGTCATTCTCCTAGTCTTCCCTTTCCTCAATCCATACCATCTCTAATACCCTTGCTAGATCCCGTCAACTTCAATCCCTAGTTATCTTCTCCAGCCTGGCTTTTTTGCAGCTCTCATTTTCTCTCCTAATCTCCTTACATTGTCCCCTTTCTTCAGGATCAACAAACAAATTAACATGTTGCGGAACTCCAAGTCCCTTATCGAGAACTAGACTCTAGTTTAAACATTTCACAACTAAATTTGACTCTCAAATTAGATAAATTAGACTGTAAGTGGCCCAATCATGATCATGGCAATGACTTGATGCGTAAGTTTATAAAGGCGTACCTGCTCTTACGCTCATCGTTTTGTAAGGCACTAGCCAAAACCTCTCATTGCCTAATGTTTTACTCCTGTACATGTTAGGCCTCTTTAAAATCTTAATAATGGTATTATTACAATGTTATTTGGAAAATTTACAAAGTTGTTTGCAAAAACAGTGCGCGTTGTGCCTCACCTCCGCGTTCCCTCATCGCCTCAGTGCACCCTTTGCCTTTTCAAACTAAGCCAATATCACCTTAAAATGCGGTTGCAATAATCTCAAAACCTTAATAACTCGGTCGCTAAGCGGTGCTACGATTTATGAATTTAATACCATGAACTTGGAGAAAGCTTGAATGAGCTTTGACTAGAAAAATTACTGATCTTTCCTGTAAATATTTAAATGAAAAGGTATATACAAATTGCTAGATAAGAGCTCATTAGATATTATTTGTTATGTACATCTTGATTGTGCGACACACTAGGTTCTCATTAGTGTTTTCTGATTGTTAAGAGTTAACTGTGGTAGGTTGGCCCTGAGAGATTTGACAAAGAATATTCATACAGCATACGCCATAGCTATGGAAAAGAAGGCAAGCGAGTGGTTAGTTCCCTGTTATTGATGAACTCTTGGCCTGAACAGAGCTATGCCTTTGGTTTACAGCAGTATTGACATTTGATAATTATATTTTCAGGATTATACACCTTATTCTTGTCAGAAGGTCATATCATGCACTCCAGGTGTTGGAGATCATCATGGCTGCCCTTTCCGTCATTTTAGGTGAGTTTGGTTTAAAAGATGTTGATCATGAATATGTAGTTTTATAGACCTCCATATCTGGACTGTCTGGGTAGTAGAGTCATGCATACCTTTGTTTGTGTTGAATGTAAATTTGAAGGAAATTGATTACCCGTCTAGGATAGATCATATTATTGTAATAGTAGAAGTTGATTAATATTACAACTCTAGCACACATCTCTTAGAAAGGTTAGTCTCATGTGGCTTACCGAATAGTTGAGGATCTTTAATCATGTTCAGGTATTTAAAGGAGATGTATCAGTCAACCACATGATTTGTATCAGCCTGTACCCAGAGGCAGTTAAGATGCGGAAAAATTGAACTTTGATTATGTTGATCTAGTTTTACCCACTAGCTTTTCCGGATGGAATAAATATGTTGGCCATTTTTTTGCAGAAGAAAATTTGGTGTTTGGATGGTTTTTGAGTCTAATTTAGGATTTTCTTTTACACCTTATCAGTGATGAAAACCTTAGAGCTGCTCTTAATAAAATGGGTGTGAATAGCCGAGCTACGGTAGATGTGATGGACAAAGTCAAGAACAGACACTATCAGGTAATAGAATTGGCACCAGATCTACCACTTGTACATCTATACAAGTATACTCATCATCTGATAATGATAATGTATGTGCAGCTAGCGTGCACCTTAACATTTGAAGCTGTTCATGGTGCAACTTGTGATTCTGGAATTAATCATCCTAACCAGTATTTCAGTGATAGCCAAAAGATTTTACAATCAAAGGTATGTTTTAGAACTACTTATAGTTCTCCTAGTCTGTAACTGTGCGTTAGCTTCCCCCTTTCTCTTGTATTGATTACAATCTCAATCCTCAAGAATAACTTCTAGGAACTTATCAGAGTGAAGTATTTGTGAGTATGAATATCTAACAGTTTGGTGAATTTCTAGAATTTTGATTTGGTCTTTCACATATGCCCTGTTTTTTCCATACTACTAGCTTTCAAAATCATGTTCAACAACATCGGTGCGGTGCATCAAAGGCCTTCCGGTGGAGAGATGGGTCGGATGTAGACAACCTTACCTTTGTGTCGTAAAAACAAGAGGCTCTTTCCTTATGACTCAAAATGGATTTGTGAACAACCTTACCTTCGTATTGGAAAAACAATAGGTTCCTTCCTTGTGACTCACAATGAATTTGTTTAAAAAATGTGATTAGGAACTCCTACTTAAAATACAAGTGCACAACTTAGTGAGTCATTTTGCTTTATTTTGTCATACAGCCAAAACATAGTTAATCTTAGGCTCCATTCCACATGAAAAAAAATTAGATCATGTTATGATGAGCAATTTCTCTTGCTATCTACATCACTATGTATGCACTTGAACAACTTTACATTTTCTTGTGTACAAATGGGTGTACTTTTTTGGATTATTTAATATAAATACTCCAATCTATTGGTCACCTTCTCAAAATACTCCGAACTTTAATTTAACTTATAATAAATCATACTATTAACTCCCTCTTCTCGTATTATACTCGGCTTATTTTTAACCTGTAAAAGCAGGTTAAAAATTCAAGGGAGTCCTACTACCACCACTACATCACCCTTCCAACCACCACATCTACATCACCTTCCGTTCCTCCATTTATCTACCTAGAAACTATAATAAGAATTCATTTCCAACCCTCAATCTCTATCCAATTGGTTGAAACCCAGATTATCATCATTTGATTCTCAACTTGGGGCACTTTACCAGATAACTTGAACATGCATAGCCTCTAGCGTAAGCTTTCCGATAGCAAAATCTCGTTAATCGACTCAATTCCCCTAGTTCCTAATCTAGAGATTGTTTGCTTTAGGGTTCGAAAATTGGGGATTTTAATTTTATTTTAATTGAGTCACATCATAAATTATTTGATGAATCAATTAGGACAAAGAATGAGAGGGTTTGGCTGCTTGTTATGTGCTGCACTATGTGGATATAACAATAACACCACTATCGAGTAAATTTCCGCCTTCACTTCTTTATTTTTTTAATCTATAAACAGAGGTCGTAGCTTCTTCCGCATCGTGTTCTTTCCGACAGCCACCGTGCGACTACGACTCCTGCATCCGAACCGACGTGCCTTGCCTCAGTGTCGTCGTCGTTGTCCCCCTCCATCAACAGTGGAGGTAGTTTTTTAGAACCCTAGATCCCCAAATCAGTTGGGGGTAAATGTTAAGAATTTGGAAGGGTGTGGAGTGGTGTCGTTATGATTGTCTTGTGTGGGGTGGTGTCGTTGGGGCCCTGGCGGTTGAGATTTTCGAAGTTTTTAGTTAAATTTTTCGAAATTTTTTCAAGTATCTTATATTATTATTCATCCCCCCCTAAATTTTTTCGCCCCCCCTAAGCTCAAATCCTAGCTCCGCCACTCTTGAAGGTCTGTCATTTGTCTTGACTGTTACGTGTGGGTTCCTTAAAACACGTGGAGTCAGTTAAGATTGCTTTATTAGGCAAAGCTTACAACAGAGTTCACAAGGCTTGAAGTCGTGTATGTTTGGATGATGGCAAATGAATGCCAAGCCCCTATTTATAGGGTTCCAAGGCAATTGGAACCCCAACCTGTATTTTCTACCTAAAATGTTCTAGAATCTAGACTATACTAAAACTTACAATAGAACTCTACTATGTACAAAAGATACCCCAGAGGCCAGAACATCCTAGAATGTACATGATAATCCGAGGCATATCTACAATGTCATAAATGATCTTTGAAGGATCTATTCTCCTCTAGTGAATTCTGGGAAATCCCAGTCCCTTGATCAATACTCTTGCTATTCAATATATTAGATTTCTCGAATTTCACTTGGCATCCTGCAGTATTTTTTTCATATCCAAATGCTCCGTATCCTTACTGGCATTTCCAACCAATTAACCAAAGAAAACCATTCTCATGATGTCTTACTCAACGCAGCATTGGAAAACGAATGACAGAAACTTGCTGTTACCTTTTTGCGTAGCAACATTGGCTTGTGGAAATTGTTTTTCGGTAGTACTTCTCTATTTTTGCATGAAGCACAATTTGTTTGGCGAGCCCCTTTTTGTTAAATGTGCTTTATGTTGTACAGGGAACTGTTAGCCTCTTGCAGCGCCTATTGATTTTTTTTCCCCATTTCTCACGTAAAGTTTCCCATTTTTTCTTTATTGCAGATTTCTCCGGCTGTTTGAAGATTTAATACTAACAGGCAATGAAATGAACCTATCTATGGCCCTTGGGTATTTCAAATTCTTTTGAAGCTTAAGATTTGTCTTTTTACCGACTAAACCCCTGAACAAGTGAAGCAAGTGATGACTATGTATCTTTGTAATTAGTATCTCTACAAACTTTTTGCACCATTCATGAGGAAATAAGCTTCTATGAATGTCCTATTAGAACTCATTACTTCGTACTTGGTGCTTCTGTTTAAATCACGCCTGCATTTTCTGTTTGATCTTTGTGTCATCGTTTCAAGATATCATCACACATCTTATGTGCTAAATATGCTGGTTGATCTGTTGCTGAAATGTGGATTAGTTGACAATGGATTTACTGTTATATGCTACATAGTACTTGGCAATATATTATTTTGAATATTGCTTTGTTTTGACAATGAAATCTAGATAAACAAATTGTTAACGGTTTGAGCAGTCCGATGAGTGTTAATATAGGGCGACATGGCAACAAAGTTAATAGTTGCGGGGATTGTGGGTCATACAGGAGGGTGGATTGGTGGAAGTGTGGAACCATCCCCTATGTCAAAATGAGACTTTTGCCTTTTATTGGTTTACCACTTTACCTCTTGATAAACTGTGTGGGCACTGCCTTATCTTTCCTTACACGTTTTAGGTATGTTGAGTACTGTAGTGTGACAACCAGTACTGAACTGTTTGGACAGGAAGGAGCCATGGAATCAACCCATGATAGGTATATATGATTTTATTAGTTGAACATAAATCATATAGATACAGTGTGTTCAATGTTAGATTGAGGTCTGTAACTTGAGTAATTTGTTTAATATTAAATGAATCAAATCACGTGCCTGGGTGCATTTAACTCTGTTTTGATTCTCTTATTTATGTGTTCTTCTGCACATTGGGTGTATTTTGTTATATATTTTGGAGCGCTCGAGAGAGATACATTAGTCATGAATCTCGTCGTACAGAATTGTGGCCACCTAGTTTGTGTTCATGAGCTTTTTTTTTTTTTTTTTTTTTTTTTTTTTTTTTGACAGCCGTAAAGAAAAGTTTCACAGTCTCATGGCCTGGCGGGCCAGTCCATGCGCTATGGAATTTACATGTCTTGGAATGAAATTGATACATAAACAATGAAAGAAGCCGAAGTTGCCCCTTAAATCTGTCATGATTTCGGTCAGTAAATGATCTTCTTTTTCCACTTCTGCCACTTCATTGATAAGTTGAAGACAATCCGACGAAATCTCCAGATGGAGAATACCCTCAGAGACTGCCCAAAGTATAACATCTCTCATACCCAAAGCCTCCGCTTGTAGAGCTGATTCCGCTCTAGTTTTCACACTTCGTCGCACAATTTCTTGTCCTCCCGGGTCAATAGCCACCCACCCAAGAGCCGCCCTATATGTCCGGTTCCAACTAGCATCCACTTTAACTCTGATCGATCTACAGTGGTCCTGCCTACCGACAAGATAAAAAGGATACCCATCCTTTAACCTCCACTTCACCGTATCCATCCTCCCTTCAGAGACTCCCCTCCCATCTGCTCCAAGCAGTCCTCTATCAACCTGATCATGAAGGACCCTAATCTTCTCCCCAATATGGTCATAGAAAAGATCCATAGTGTTTTGCCAATTCAGCTCCAGCCCGTCAAATTTGACTCTGTTCCGAAGATTCCAAAGTCCCCATAAAACAACGACAAACATAATTACCCTCTTTTCACCCCCCTCCTTGCCAGAGAGTAATTTTATCCAATCAATAATCCAGTCCGTGGCGTTTAAGGATCCAACACTATCCACTCTGATCCCCAGATCTGATCCTGCCCAAATCCTTCTTGTACATTCACAATCCCGAAACAGATGCTCCACTGTTTCCAAGTTTTGACTAGAAGTCCCACACATTCCGCAGATATCCATTTCCGCTTTCTTCTCGAAAACTCCATTCCAATCGGCAGGGTATTGGTCATGATTCTCCACACAAGGATCTTCCATGTATTTGGAATAGGCATGTGCCATAGTCGCTTCCGACAGAAATCCTTCCCCCGATCCCCAATCCTCGAGGTATCCTTAGATGAGCCCCTCCTCAGGATATAATCATCAAACAGTAACCCATACCCACTCTTAACTGTATAACTCCCATCCTTAGTGAGTGGCCAATAAACCTTGTCAGCTCGCCCTGGATCCTTTAACTGCATTGCCAGTATTCTTTCTGAATATTCTTCCTTGAACAGTGCGCGGACAAATTGCTCATGCCACATACCATTTGGCATGAGGAGTTGCCGCACCTGCAGATTTGCAAGATGTGTCTCACTATTGTCCAGCCAACAATCATTTGGTTCCGGCCTAGCTCCCCCAACCCATCTAGCCAACCAAACATTGAGCGAAGAGTTCCTACTAGGCTTCCACCCAACATTTTCCTGGATCATGCGAAGACCATGCTTAATACTGCGTACCCCCCACGACATGCCGGAATCCTTTGTTAGCCGACTGCTGAACGAGAAGGTATCTGTCCCAAACACCTTGACGCGAAATATCCTGCAAAACAAGGAGGTGTCGCCAGATACTAACCTCCAACCATGCTTGGCCAAAAGAGCTTGATTTAAACACGCCACATTACGGATCCCTAATCCCCCTCTACTTTTGGGGAAACTTAGAAAATTTTTACTGCACCAGTGGATATTCTTCCCCAATTTACATCCCGTCCACCAAAATTGCGACAAAAGAGAGTTAATCTTGGTTGCCACACTTACCGGAATTTTGAAAACCGATAGAAAGTAATTTGAGAGGTTTGATAGGACAGATGAAATTAGAGTAAGCCGTCCCGCTGGTGATAGGAAAATCCCATTCCAAGAGGAAATCCGTTTAGTAATGTGTTCCACCAAGGAGTTGAAAATGCCTTTTTTCGAGTCCTGAAATTCTGCCGGTATGCCAAGGTATTTTCCAATGCCCTGGTTGGTCCTAATCATTAGAGCCTTCAAAATATTCTGAACATTCGCAAGGGTAGTGTTTGGGCTGAAGATAACCCCTGATTTAGCCGGATTTATCCTTTGTCCCGATGCTTCACAATACTCCTTTATAAGATTCATAAGATAAAGAGCCGTTCCCCCTTTATCTTTAAAAAAGAAAACCGAGTCATCAGCAAAGAATAGATGAGTTATCGGCTGGACTCCCCGACAGAGCCGAAACCCATGTATCCTTTTCATTTCATGAGCATGGTCTATGTTAACCGAAAGAACCTCCATGCATAGAATAAACAGATAGGGAGACAGCGGATCTCCCTGTCGTAGCCCACACATTGGCCGAAATTGAGGTAGCGGTTTACCATTCAGAAGAATCTCATAGCTCACTGTTGTAACACAATTCATGATGAGTTTTACCAAATTCAGGGGAAAACCAAATTTAAGTAGCACCGATTCCAAAAAGTCCCACCTAATCCTATCATAAGCTTTGCTCATATCCGCTTTAAAAGCACATCTCCCATGTTTCCCCTTACGCAACTTCGAAATATTATGAATAGCTTCATGTGCCATCAAGATATTGTCACTAATATTCCTCCCTGGTAAAAAAGCGTTTTGAGTTTCACTGACTAGTGCCCCCATAACCCTTGACATCCGGTTAGTAATGCACTTGGTCACAACCCTCATGATCACATTACAGAGACTAATGGGCCGATAATCCGAAACCCCTTCCGGGGAGTCCATCTTAGGAATGAGCGTAATAAAAGTTCTATTTACCTCCTTTAGGACCCTGCCAGAATTAAGAATAGACAGCACCGCATTCGTAAACTCTTCTTTGATCATAGACCAACACTTTTGGTAAAAGCAAGCTGGAATTCCATCCGGTCCAGGTGCTTTGTAGGCACCCATTTGAAAAACAGCCCTCCGGACCTCCTTAGCTGTGAAAGGTTTATTCAACCGGTCCAGATCATCCTGCGAAACAAACCGATTAATATGTACGAGAACTTGATCAAACACAGAGCTATCCCTTACCTCCAAGTTATTCTCTGTTGCTCTATATAGCTCCTTAAAAGTTGATAAGAATTCCCCACCTATCAGTCCTTCCTCATATAACCATGTCCCATCATCTCTCTTCAGTCCATGAATATGATTTCGACCTGCCCTACCCTTGACCCAATTGAAGAAGAATTTAGTGCATGTATCTCCATCCACCATCCATTTTACCTTTGCCCTCTGTTTCCAAAATAAACCCACGGCTTTAGCAAACTCCCGCACCTCCTCATTTACCTTAGTATACTCCCTGTCCCCACCACCCGAACATGCCACGTTCATTCCATGCTCTAACTTTCGATCAAAATCTTCCCACTTTAACTGCCAATCAGCCTTTTTATCCAGCGTCCATTTTTTCACACTTGTTCTAACTCTTGCCATCTTTCTGACGAGACGGAAAGCCGGGGACCCTTTATCATTTGCACTCCAAACCTTGCGAATTGTCTCCAAACAATCCTCATATTCCAAAGCCCAAGCATCAATTTTAAAAGGTTTGTGACCCCTACTCCTAGTAAGATTCAGATCTATTTCAATGGGAGCATGATCAGAAATCTGAATAGGGTAGTGCTTAATGCCCGTATCCGGGAACAGAGCCAACCAATCCTTCGACCCCAAAGCTTTGTCAAGTCGTTCATAAACTCTTTTGACCCCCTGACGGTTATTACACCAAGTAAACCGGGGACCCTTAAACGGGATGTCCACTAGCTCATTTCTAATCTTCCATGAACGGAATTCCTCCGCTCCGTCAATTTTTCTTTGACTCGAACTTAGTTTATCCCAACTATAATCCACTTGATTGAAATCCCCTACCATAAGGAAAGGGTAGGTACATGTATCAAACCATTGTTCCAACTCCATAAAAACGGATGCACGCATACTAAGCGTCGGTGCACCGTAGAAAAGCACAAGATACCATAACCTTCCGTTATATTTTTCAACTACTAAAATGATAAAATTATTACAAGCCTTGACCAACTTCATCCTAGACTCCTTTCTCCATCCAACCCATAACCCCCCCGAGGCCCCCACGGCATCCACCCCAAAATGATTAACAAAACCTACCGATCTAAAGATCGGGAAAACTTGGCTTGCACTACATTTAGTCTCGATTAAAAATAAGAAATCATAAAAAGTACTACCTAATAACGCTCTTATTTTAGGGATTGTAGGGGAGAGCGTATTATTAAGGCCCCTACAATTCCAAATAAGGCCCATCATGGTGAGCGAGGAGGTTGTGACGGCCCAACCTCCGCAAAGCCAAAACCATCCGCTGCCATGCCATTGACAGAGGGTTCGAGGACTCACTAGAATCCAAAGATGATCACATCTTCAATATTCACCCTAAAGCCCCAGTTCTTCTCGTTTCTTCTCCTCTTCCGGACATCATGTTCCCAGCGTCCTCTCTTAGCCATCCTCAGCAGATACTTCTTAGCATTGTCCAGGGACAACTTGGCATCTTCAGGAATAATATAATCCCCTGCTTCAGTACAACATTTTCTCTTCCTTGCAGCAGCTATTGCATCCCTATGTTCATCACGCATGTCAGAGACATGATACACATCAGCTAATCCCAACGACCCATCGGATGTGCTTCCAATAGGTAAGGCCGCAATTTGCTTAGCTTTTGCCCCAACCTCGGGTACATCAAAAATTTTAAAGCACCTTGCGCTGCACTGGTTTTACATTCTTGACCATCTCCAGTTCCTTTTCATAAGCTTCCTGAACCAATTTCTCCAAAGGGATTAAGTTAGACGACCCCTCATCAATCTCCTTACCCTTCCTATGAATGGTCTGCTGAAGCTAGAGAAATTTGCTTTCCAAAGACCCACCACATCCTCATTCGAGTCCTGTTGGCTGCGCATCGAGTCTCCCGGAAAGTCATCTGCAATTCGATTAATACCGCAGGCGAACTATCCGAGGATATGATAATAATCTCCTCAGACCCCCTCTCAGAAGTTGAGCTATCAGACATAAGAGCCTCATGAGCATTGAACCACTCATTTGCAAGGTCATCGAGATCGTGTCCGAGGAAGCTTCATCATCGATCGATTCTTCCATGCCTGCATTGCCAGTATTATCCTCTCCTCCTGCAATCACAGCTACCCCATTCATCTGACCCAACTCCACATTATTCTCTTCATTTGCTAGACCTTGCCCTTGCCTAGAGCTTTGCCCCACCTGCCTACTCTGAGAGCCACCCGGGTAGTGATACCATGGAGGTAAGCCCTCCACAGGTAACTCAAATGTTTGATTATAACCTCTCTGCTCATCCTCCATCCTTGTCCAATCCATGTCCCCATCAATCCTGTTGTAGATAGCTGCCTGTATCCTCTCATCTCTATCCACCAGCCCACTCAGACTGTCGTGGGTTGAATAAACAACATATGGATCTTCAGCTTGTAATTGAACCAGAACCCCCTGCTGGAGCAGATTCAGGTCCTCCTGTATCTCCATCTCCTCCCCCGCACTATGAAAGTTTTCATTGTTGTTGTCTTCTTCCACAAGCCAGCCCCCAGCACCAGGCAGGCCTCCACCCACAGGAGCCTGACTTCCAGCAGCTAACACCACATTCTGAACAGCAGCAATAGTAGCTATTGCTTGACCATCATCATTTTCTCCTGCCTGCACATCAGACATAACTACATCTGCACCTTCCTGGCCTTCAGCATGATTATCAGCAATAATAGGTCCATTAGCATTACCCAGATTAGAAACCTGCTCCCTGGTCCCATTATCTCTATCACCAGCTCCCACTCCATTTTCAGCACCCCCTGTACCCACCTGAAACACCACAGGCCCAGCAAAAGGCTGGGCCGTGACAGCAAAGGACATACCAGGGAGCACACGCCCCCCTGGAGTGATGCCCAGGTCAAAATCAACAGCTCTCTCAGGTGATTCCCACCTTCTCCTTCTCCTTTGTGATCCCCCTTCATTGCCAAGCTTCACCCGTGAGGAAAGGAACTTTGTGGTAGAAGGAGTAGCACGCAAATCCAGATTGAACATGGTGTGATTGCTGTTAGTCTGATACACAGGAAAACCTTTCTCCACAGTTTTATCCAACATACTATTGATACTAGTAACCACATTCATCAGAGACTCCCTACACTGAGATCCTCTATGTCCAATCTTCCCACACTTGACACAATATTTAAAGACCTCCTCATACCGGAATTGCACCCACAGCAAGTAGCCTCCCTCCATGGCCAGGAAAAAACCAGGCATTAAAGGCTCATTGAGCCTAAGGTAAACTTTCAATCTCAAATAATCATACTCCGGTACCAGCTCAAAAGGTTCAACAGAATATTGGTGACTGATCAACTTACCCGCAATATGAGCCACGTCCATTGTCAGGTATTCGAAGGGGAGCCCACAAACCCTTACAGCCACCTCAGCAAATGGAAACCTCACAGTGCGTGGAACAGTATCACGGAACCACTTGGAGAACACCATAACAGCCCCATCAATGGTAGCTGTAGTTCTCTGAAGTAATCCCTCTCTGTCTTCCTCCTCAACACAATGGAGAACATACACCTCCCCCATACGGAAAGCAGTAATAGCACCCCTCGTTGTCCACTTCCTTCTTATAACATCATTAACCAGCTCAGCCTCAAACAACCGGTAATCCACAAGGAAACCCAAAACACAGCAACTCCAAAACTCCCTTGATTTCCCTAAAGCAGCAGGGTCAATATTAATCACCCCCCCAGAACGTGGATACCTCCAAATGTTAGCGTGAAATGGATTCATAGGATGAAAATCCGCATCAGGGAAGGGTTGGTGAATATTCTGATGGTTTACACCAGACTGCTGTCCCTCAATGCCTTGCATCTCTGTGGTATAATCATTCCCTCCATTATTACCTTCAGTAGCCATATTATTGCCCGTTGGAAAATTGTAGTAAAAATTATAAGGAACCTGATCTTTATGTCTTGATTTTCTCTTAGGATTAATAAGATTGACAAAATGAGACGAGTGAGATGAGAAGCCCACTGCCATTTAAGCGGGTATAAATAGGGAAGTAGGAACAGCCTTGATACCCGTTTCTGATAGGAATTAGCAGCGACACATCCAATCAATGCACCCAATACCCAATCAACTCAGCAATTAAACCTCGAGCCACACTCGCCTCAGCTTCCGCCAATTAAACATAATGGCACACAATGATTGTAAGAAGACGAAGGGGTGTGCTCGAAAAATCCCCAAAATAGCTGAGGAATCTAGGTTGACAACCCCCAATAAAAACCCCCAAAACTAAATGATGAGTAAGAGAAGTAGTCTCACTGTAAGATTAACAATTAGAAGCTGAAGCAAAAGAATAAACCTTTTGCATCCCCAATCAAAGAGAAAAGTATCTGAGAAAAAATATTGGGGATTGAAAAAGCGAGAAAAGGAAACCAAAGGGAATAAAAATAAATAGCGGATTTATGATAGAGAAAGTATTGAATCCAAAGACTGAAAGGATATGGAAAGATTTGAACAAAAGCTCAGCTGAAAAAATCCGACAAATAATTTAGGGTTTCGAGTACCAATTAAAACCCCCAATACCTAATAATTACTGACTTTAATAGGACACCTGAAAGAGATTAGATTCAATAGGGACTCTTAGGTTTTAGTTTTCCATTAATCAGGATAATCAATTTGAGAAAATCGAAAATTTTTTATCGTTTGAATGAAAAGATGATCGCAGTGAAAGATGAGGATGAAGCTCTCCAAGGAGAGAAAAAGCTCTCTAGAAATTTAGAGAGAGGAAAAGTAGCATGGATTTAACGGCTGTGTTCATGAGCTGAAAGATTGAACTCTGGAACAATTCATTTGATCCAAAACCACAGTTCTGTACTGTAGCCTACTTAAACACCTTGCTTAACATAACCTTGCTTACACATTTTCCAGCTAAAGACCTTGGACTCTTGGTCAATTGAATCAATGTCATCTCTGTAGGAATTCTTTTACATTTAGATCTATGCTATGCAAGCATGAGCAGAGCTGGATCACCTTAAGTCGCAATATGTAATTTATTCTGTTATTCCGTTATGCTGTAAATTTTATTGACCCTGCTCTTAACGTACTGCAATGTGAAAAGAGCTTCAATCCCCATATAAGCATCATGAGTTGATTAGTTTTGTTATGAAATACTAGCATTTGCACTTATTAAACTGACTCCTGATTTGTGTAATCTTAGGTCTAAATCGACTCGAGCTTAATAAATACAGCTCTAATATTATTAATTAATACGTCACTTGTGAATTCCTGAGAGATGAAGAGTAAGAGTTAGTTAAATTAATGAGTTGAGTAGATGCAAATGAATAATATAAACTGTAAAGGTAATGAATTATCTAGGATGATATTCATCATGTGAATTCTATGATGACCTCTCACCATATTGGTAATTAATTATCTTTAGGATAAAAAGTTTTTTTTTTTTTTTTTTTTTTTTTTTTGGGGGCAACTGTAAATAAAGGTTTTTACAATCTCATGGCCTGACATGTCAAGCCATATTGTTCAGATTCCTTGGAATGAAAGAGAGACCTAGACAATGAAAAGGTGCATAAAGACTCTTAAAATCCTGCAGCATTCCTTTGATGATATGATTCACACCCGCATATCCTGCAATCTGGCAAATCAATTGCAAACAATCAGTTTGCACTTCTAGGTGAAGAATACTCTTACCAATTGCCCAGCGAAGAACCTTCGAGATACCCCAAGCCTCCGCTTGCAAAGCTGATTCCGCCCGTATTTTTCCGTTTCCACAATCAAAATCCCATCTTCATCATAAGCCACCCAACCTATCGCAGCATCAAAATTCCTCTGCCAACTAGCATCAACCTTAACTCGGGCGACCCTACAATGACCACGCTTACCAATAATGTATACTGGATGTCCCTCCTTTACGACCATCATATCACAGCTACTTATCGACAGACCCAAACCCACAGACCCATGGCCCTTTTTCGCACGTTCCTTCTCCATTTGAATGTCCCGTAAGAAGCCCTCGATATTGTTAGAGACCAACTGGATAAGTAGGTGGGGCACTACCGATACACCCTTGAAGACCGCATTGTTACGGGCAGTCCATATGCCCCATAATGTAGCTAGAAAACGAACGACCCTTTGTTCCCCCTCTTCCAAAGTCTCCAGAAACCGTATCCAGTTAATGATCCAGTCCCCCATAGGAATCATCTCAGTTCCTTCTGTCTGGATTCCTAATTCCGATCCTGCCCAAATCCTAGTGGATAGACCACAATCCCTAAAGATGTGTTCACTGGACTCACCACAGCTTTGTTTACCCAAGCACATCCGACATTCAAAGTTCACATTAATGTTTCGTTTTTCAAATTCCCTCCCTACAGGGAGAGTGTTTGTGATAATTTTCCATACCAAAATTTTCCATATGTTCGGTCCTGGCAAACTCCATAGGCGGATCCTACAGAAGTCTTTCCCTTTCGCATTGATCCTTGTTTTATCCTTGATGGTACCTTTTTTTATCAAAATATTCTAGGAAAGCAATTCCGTATCCGCTTTTCACCGAGTAATCCCCATCATTAGTGTGTCGCCAAAACATCTCATCCTTTTTCCTTGACATACAGATCGTTGTTGCTAGTATCCTAGCCGCATCATTTTCTTTAAAGATGGAGTTCACTAAGGGCACATTCCAGGTATAATCATTGTGCCATAAATCCCGAACTTGTAGATCTCCCAGATGTAAGAAAGTAGTGTCTAAAAGATGATCCCTTGGTTCAGGCCTTTCCCCATTGACCATTTTGCAGTCCAAACATTCAAGTCCGATTCCAAACCCGGCTTCCATCCAACTTTATCCATGATCAGATCCAAGCCATACAGGATGCTTTTTATCCCCCATGAACTACCCACCCGTTTCTTGGACTGCTGTCCTCTGAAACTGTGTTTCCCCCAAAGATCTTTTGCCTGAAGATTCTACTAAAGTAAGACTTATCCCCAAAGACAAGTCGCCATCCATGTTTGGCAAGTAAGGCCTTATTAAGGCATTCAACATTCCAAATACCCAGCCCTCCCGAGCTCTTGGGAATGCTAAGAAAATTCTTACTACACCAGTGAAGTTTCTTGCCCAAATTACATCCAGCCTACCAAAATTGTGCCAACAAAGAATTGATCTTTGTTGCCACACTTACCGGAATTTTGAAAACCGATAGAAAGTAATTAGAGAGATTCGATAGGACTGAGGAAATAAGGGTCAGTCTACCTGCTGGTGATAAGAAAATGTCATTCCAAGATGAGATGCGTTTTGTGACATAGTCGATGAGGGAATTAAAAATCCCTCTTTTTGACGCCTGGAACTCCGCGGGTATCCCCAGATATTTCCCTATGCCATTACTGTTTCTTACCCTTAACATTCTCATGGTCTCCTGGGCCTTAGCCAAGCGCGTACTTGGACTAAAAAGGATTCCCGATTTTTCCATGTTTAATTTCTGTCCTGAAGCCTCACAATACAAATCCATAATTCTTTTCAAGTTAGCTGCTGCTTGTCCCTTATCATGGAAGAAAAACACCGAGTCATCGGCAAAGAACAAATGAATGATGGGATCTTCCCCTTGACACAAAGCAATACCCTTAATCATCCCCAAATCCTTAGCATTCTCTATCTGACATCCTAACACCTCCATACATAGAATAAAAAGGAAAGGGGATAATGGGTCACCCTGGCGCAAGCCACATTGCGGTTGGAAGCGGGATAGCGGTGATCCATTAAATAAGACCTCGTAGGAAACCGTGGTAACACAGTTCATAATGAGATGCACCAAACTCACAGGGAACCCAAACCTTAGGAGCACTGCTTCCAGGAAATCCCATTTAATTCTACCATATGCTTTACTCATATCAGCCTTAAAAACACAACGACCATATTTCCCTTTCTTATGATTCAGAATGCGGTGAATAGCTTCATGTGCGAGCAAGATATTATCACTAATATGTCTGCTAGGAAGAAAGACATTTTGAGCTTCACTCACCAGAGATCTCATAACCTTAGCTATTCTATTCGTTATACATTTGGAAACAATACGCATAAACACATTGCATAAGCTTATGGGCCTATAATCCGAGACTCCTTCCGGATTGTCCCTTTTAGGTATTAGTGAAATAAAGGTTCTATTGAATTCTCTAAGTACCCGACCGAGTTCAAAATAGATAGAGCGGCCTTTGTAACGTCCTTTTTAACAATGGGCCAACATTTCTGGAAAAAACACGCAGGAATACCATCTGGCCCAGGTGACTTAAAAGCCCCCATTTGAAAAATCGCACAGCGTACCTCTTTTGCCGTAAAAGGTCTTTTCAGAAGGTCCACATTATCCTGAGAAATCCTTGTTTTCACTGGGGATAGAACATTATCAAAAAAAGAAAATGCCCTTCGGTCACATGAATCCTGATTCCGATCATTTGCGGCATAGAGCAACTTAAAACTCCTCTGGAATTCCGAGCTAACAGTATTGTGATCGTAAATCCATTCACTAGCATCACCTTTTATCCCATGGATATAATTTGGGCCGCCCCTTCCTTTTACCCAATTGAAATAAAACTTCGTACAAGTGTCACCGTCCACCATCCACCTCATCTTGGCTATTTGTTTCCAGAAAATCGCTGTCGCACTCGCAAGAGCCTTAACTTCATCATTGGCCTTCGAGTAAACCTCCTCTCTGCCACCCGTAACAGCAATATTTATACCCTCCTCCAATTTTAAATCAAAATCATCCCATTTTTTTTCTCCATTCTCCTTTTTTATCCAAAGCCCACTTCTTAGCAGTTGATCGTACCCTTGCGAGCTTTCTAGCCACCCGATAAGCCGGGGATCCAACCACATTAGAACCCCAAGCCAATCGAATCCTATGTAAACATTCTTCATGATCAAGGACCCAAGCATCCAATTTATAAGGTCGTTTACCCTCAGTCCTGGTAAGCTGTAAATCTACCTCAATCGGGGCATGGTCAGATATTTGAATAGGATAGTGCTTAATACCAGTACTTGGGAAAAAAGTTAGCCAATCCTTTGATCCCAAAGCTTTGTCAATACGCTCACAAACCCTTTTATCCCCTTTACTGTTGTTACACCATGTGTATCTCGGCCCCTTGAAAGGGATATCAATCAACTCATTTCTAATTTCCAACTATTGAACTCATTGGCTCCCCTAATTGGTCATTGACTACTACTCCATTTATCACAAACATAATCCACTTGGTTGAAATCCCCAACAATAAGATACGGGTATGAACAATTCTCCATCCATTTGTCCAAATCCCTCAACACGGATGAACGTAAGCTTACATCCGGGGCACCATAAAAAAGCACAAGATACCAAAAGAGACCATTATATTTCTTGACCAAAAGGATAATGAAGTTCTTACATGACATTACAAGACTCATCTTAGCTTCCTTTTTCCAACCCACCCATAAACCACCGGACGCCCCTACCACATCCACTCCAAAATGTTTCACAAAACCTACCGATCTAACCATAGAGAACACTTTATTTGCATTACATTTGGTCTCTATTAGAAAAAGAAAATCATAATACTTACTATCTAGTAACGCTCTTATCTTCGGAATTGTAGGGGAGAGCGTGTTATTAATGCCCCTACAATTCCATATTAGTCCAATCATGGCGAAATTGGAGCTTGTGAAGGCCCAACCTCCGCAAAGCCATCAAAATCTCCATCTTCAACATCAGTAGCAACTCCATGAACAGAAAAAGACGATGATTCACTCGAGTCTACCATAATCACATCCTGAACACTCACCCTAAAACCACAGCTCTTCCCTTCCTTTTTTCCTTTCAAAATACCATCCCCAACACAGCTTCTCTTTGCAAGTTGCCTCAAGTACTCCTTTGCGTTTTCCAGTGATTCTTTTGCTACATCAGGCACAATGTAATCAACAATCTCAGTACTGAACTTCCTTTTCCTGGCCATCCCTATTTCTTCCTTGTGAGTAAGTTGCAAGTCAGAAATATGATAAGTGTTGGGCCTAAAATTATCCTGCTTGACCTGACATAGGTCAGGCAACAGCCAAAGCCGAGTTCCAAGCAAAAGACATCTGAAATCAGACATTGATCAAGTATAGACAGGCACCAAACAGGAGTTGATGAAAGACAGGCGAAAGATAACCAGTAGCTTGAAAGGGAAAAGCACCAGGCTATTGCAGGCGACAAACAGGCAGTTTATATATATTCCTACAAAAAAGGAAGACCAATTCAGAAAAGAAAAGATACAGGAAGCAGTAAAAGCAACGGCCAAATAAGATGGCAACCACCTCCGGGTAAATAGGGCACAAGCCCTATCTACCAGGAAACCCTAAACGAAAGAAGAGGAGGCTAGAAGAATAAGTATAAATAGAAGAGAAGATGAAATCAGAAGGATCATTCCACAGACCCTCATTCTTACTTACACTTTTGTATTCATAAGCAATATAATTTAGCTTTGTTACGCCCGATATACGAATACTCAAAGGCTATCTAAAATCATAGTAACAATCACTCCTGGCTTGGTGCCCGTGGTTTTTTCCCTTATTCTCAGGGTTTTTCCACGTATAAAATCTTTGTGTCATTATTTATTAATTGTCATTTCACTTAACAATACTAGTCAGGCGAGTTGTTTGAGTTAGATCACCCTACTTATAAATCCCTGCAGGATATCCTAGATCGGTGAAATCCCGCCAAAACAATTGGCGCCCACCGTGGGGCATCTAGCTCAAAAATAATCAAAATCCATAGCTAAACACCACAAAAAACTAAGGAGAAATGGCAGGAGATAGCGGTGAACAACAACTGGCTGCCGCCAAACAACAATTGTTGGAAATGGAACAGTTGAAACAAAAAATGGCCCAGGCTGAAGCAGAAGTTGCAAAATTGAAAGAGTCAGAATCCAGCCTAAAACTAAAGATGGGAGAGAAAGCTTCAGGATCAAAGTTGAAAGTTCAGCCTGGCACACCATTCTCCTCAATCATCGGGAATATTGATTTCTCCAATATTGGCACTCCTACTCCACCAAAATCCAAGACAGGAGAAGAAACAGACTCAGGAGAACTCCAAAACGAAGAAACCTCTCCATATCAAACTAATACGACCATTATGATGGCTATGCTCCAGGAAATCCAAAAACTCCATGAAAGATTTGAGAAGATCCCAGGAGTTCCTACCCCAATTGAAGAAGCAAATCCAGATAGCTATGCTGATTCACCCTTTGTGGATGAAATAGCAAAAATAGACCTTCCAAAGAAATTTGTGATTCCCTCAATGAGAATCTATGATGGGACCTCAGATCCACAAAACCATGTTGCCTACTACAAGCAAAGGATGCTGGCAGCATCAATTCCCAATGAACTACGTCAAGTCTGTATGTGTAAGGGATTTGGAACAACTCTGAACGGACCTGCCCTGCAATGGTACATAAACCTGCCAAATGGGAGCATCAAGTCCTTTGCTGACCTGGTTAACTCTTTCAATCATCAGTTTGCCAGCAGCAGGGAGCTAGAAAAGAGATCCAGTGATCTATATAGGATCAAACAAAAGCCTGGAGAGTCAATCAGATCCTATATGACAAGATTCAACAAAGAAAAGGTTTCAATACCCAGATGTGATGTTGGAACAAAGATTTGAAGCTTTCAGCAAGGGCTACCCCGGACAAAGATTTCTACGATGCAATGATCATGAAGCCCTGTCATACCTTTGAAGATGTCCAAGCATTAGCCATAGGCTATATCAGTGGAAGAAGACAAAGGCTACAAGGCGATAATGCCGACAACAACTCGTGGATATGACAAAGCCAACAGAAAAAGCTCTAACCACAGAGGAAGCAGTTCCAGGCCATCTCCTTACACAAGACCTGACAGATCAGAAGTCAACTATACACATGAACAACGAGGTAACTCCTATACTTACCCTCATATCCAAGAATATAACTTCTATGTTGACATTGCAGGGTTGATCAAAAGACTTGACCACATGGGAGACAT
The DNA here is from genome assembly GCF_048544455.1 of Silene latifolia. Lineage (NCBI taxonomy): Eukaryota > Viridiplantae > Streptophyta > Magnoliopsida > Caryophyllales > Caryophyllaceae > Silene > Silene latifolia. Next base: position 95,057,156 of record NC_133537.1, on the reverse strand, counting down.
TGTCAAGTTGCCAAAGAAGTCAGACAACCCCAACCCAAGGAAGGATACCACCAAGTGGTGTGAATTTCACATGGATATAGGGCACACAACAGAAGAATGCCTGGGACTGCGCAGACAAGTGGCTTACCTGTTAAAGAAAGGATATCTGAAAGACCTGATGCCAACAAGGAGCAGGGAAGATGATGGAACAAGAAGGAACACAGAAAGGCAACAACGTGATTTGCCCCCTGCACCACCCATCTATGAAGTCAAATTCATCAATGGAGGATCAGAAATTTGTGGCCTGACCAGCTTAGCTGCAAAGAAAATTGCTAGGGAGTCAAAAATGAAATCTCCTTTTAAACCCATCAATTTACCTCAAATTACTTTTGACGACACTGATATGCAGGGCATTCCAGACATCCACCATGACAGCCTGGTCATCACCATGCAAATAGGAACTGCACGTGTCATGAGAATCCTAGTAGATGGAGGCAGTTCAGTAAACCTGATCATGCTTGATGTCCTTAAAGCAATGAAGATTGATGAAAGCCAAATCATAAAGAAGTCTAATGTCCTGGTAGGATTCAGTGGAGAAACAAGGAACACATTGGGAGAAATACACCTGCCCACATATGTGGAAGGAGTATCTTCATATGAAAGATTTGGAGTCCTGGACTGCCTGTCATCCTACAATGCCATATTAGGAAGACCATGGATCCACAACGTAAGGGCCATACCCTCCACCTATCACCAGTGCATCAAGATACCAACAGAATGGGGAGTAGCAACCATAAAAGGTGAACAAAAATCGGCCAGAATGCTATACTTTGAGTCACTAAAGCCTTCCAAGGCAGTAAGTCTCTCGCCTAGCAATTACAAAGAACTGTCAGACAACTCATATAGAAGAAACCAAAATGGAAACAGATCAAGTAATTTTAGACCCTGAGTATCCTGACAGGCATGTACTGGTAGGATCTGATGTCCCTGATAACATCAGGCCAGAATTAGTAAGTTTTCTTAAAAGTAAATCTTCATATTTTGCCTGGTCACATTTTGATATGACCGGTATAGATGCCAATATTATTACGCATAAACTAAATGTAGATGAGTCTTATAAGCCTGTCCAGCAGAAAAGAAGAAAATTTGCCGCTGAAAGAAATGCTATCATTAATGAAGAAGTGGACAAACTATTGGACATGGGGATGATAAGAGAAGTTATGTACCCTGACTGGCTAGCCAACGTAGTGGTGGTACAAAAGAAGAATGGCAAGTTGAGGGTTTGTGTAGATTACACGGACCTCAATAAAGCCTGCCCAAAAGACCCATTTCCACTACCACACATAGACGCAATGGTAGATGCTACAGCAGGGCATGAACTCCTGACATTCATGGATGCCTCAAGTGGATTCAACCAAATCAAGATGCACCCATCTGATCAGGAACATACTGCATTCATCACAGAAAGAGGCATATACTGCTACACATCAATGCCCTTTGGCCTGAAAAATGCAAGGGCAACATACCAACGCCTGGTCAATACAATGTTCAAAGACACAATAGGAGACACAATGGAAGTCTATATTGATGACATGGTGGTCAAATCAAAGAAGGCTGAAGATCATGTCAGGGACTTGGAGACAGCTTTCAAGATCCTGGAAGAATTTAACATGAAGCTTAACCCATCAAAATGCCATTTTGGAGTTTCTTCAGGCAAATTTCTAGGTTATATGGTGACCAAAAGAGGAATAGAAGCCAGCCCAGAACAAATAAAAGCCATACTAGAACTGAATCTCCCAAGTCACCAAAGACATTCAAAACCGACAGACGAGTTGCAGCTCAATAGATTCATTTCCGATCATCGAAGGTGTAAGGCATTCTATGACCTACTCAGGAAAAACAAGGCATTCAAATGGTTGCCTGAACATGAGAAAGCCTTCCAAGAGCTCAAAACATACCTAACTACACCTCCACTACTTAACAAACCAGACAAAGAAGAACCCCTGACGGTCTACCTATCTGTCATAGAGACAACAGTAAGTGGAGTCCTGACCAAAGAAATTGACGGCCAACAACATCCAGTCTATCATGTAAGTAAGAGTCTCCTAGACGCAGAAACCAGGTATGGCTTACTTGAAAAATATGTACTTGCTTTAGTGATGTCCTGTACTAAACTTCGACCTTATTTTGAGAGTCACCCAATTATTGTAAGAACCAACCTGCCTATCAAATCTGTCCTGAGAAAGCCTGAGTTGTCAGGCAGAATGGCAAAATGGTCAGTACAAATTAGCACCTATGATATAACCTTTGAACCCAGGACGACAATTAAATCTCAGGCATTAGCAGACTTCGTGGCTGAATTCAGTCCTACCCTAGAACCAGACCTCATAAAAGAGGTCAATCACCTTGACACCCATAAGACAGACCAGGAATGGACTCTCCATGTAGATGGAGCAACAAATATGAGAGGCACCGGCCTAGGACTAGTCCTAAAATCACCACAGGGAGACCTAATTGCACAGGCTATTAGTTGTGAATTCAAAGCCACGAATAATGAAGCTGAATATGAAGCCCTGATTGCTGGACTAAAGGTATGTATAGAACTCGGTGTAGCAAACCTCAAGGTAAAAACTGACTCTCTCTTAATCTCCAACCAAGTCAAAGGAATATATGCAGCAAAGGATTAAAAAATGATGCTCTATTTAGAATATGTCAAAAACCTTTGCAAAAAATTCAAAACCTTTGACATTGACCAAATACCAAGGGACTTAAATACCCAGGCGGATGCCCTAGCCAGCCTAGGATCAAACTTCAGCCCTGCTGTGTTTGATAAAATACCCATTATCCACCTGTTGGAACCAACCATAGAAAAGCCTGATCAAATTTGTCCCATCCAGGAAGACACAACCTCTTGGACTAAACCCTACTATGATTGGTTCTTAGAGGGGATACTCCCTAAAGACAAAAACGAAGCAAGGGCCCTAAAAATCAAAGCATCCACTTATACTATTATAAATAACACGTTGTTTAAAAAGTCTCAGGCTGGACCTTACCTACGTTGCCTGGAACCAAATGAAGCCAGGCAGGTCATAGAAGATATACATGATGGATACTGTGGAAATCATAAAGGTGGCAGAAGCCTGGCAAGCAAAGTCCTCAGGATAGGCTATTTTTGGCCAACCCTGAGAGTTGACTGCATAGCATATAGCTCCAAATGTGAAGCCTGCCAAATCCACTCCCCTTATATCCACCAACCATCAGAGCTACTACATTCCATCTCAGCCCCCTGGCCATTCATGAAATGAGGCATGGACATAGTAGGAAAATTACCTCAAGCGTCTGGACAAAAAGTTTTCATGCTAGCAATGACTGACTACTTTTCCAAATGGATAGAGGCAGACTCTTACAGGCAAGTCAAAGAAAAGGATGTCATATCATTCATCAAAAGGAATATCATATGCAGATATGGAATACCTTCAGAAATAGTCTGTGACAACGGTACACAATTTTTGGGAAAGAGAACAGCAAGCTTCTGTGCACAATGGAATATCAACCTAGTTACATCTACACTGGGCTACCCAAAAGCCAACGGTCAGGCATAATCAAGCAACAAAGTAGTAATCAGCTGCCTGAAGAAAAAGCTGAAAAGGAGAAAAGGAAGATGGGCAGAAGAACTCCCCTTAGTCCCGTGGGGTGACAGACCACACCCAAAATGACCACGGGCCGGACACTATATTCCCCGGTCTGTGGGTCGTGAAGCATAATACCAGCAGAAATTCATGTGCCAACCACCGAAACACTTGAATACCATAGAAGAGAACATGCCCTTCTCGCAAGATAACCCGCTCCTAACGGAAGAACTAAGGGATGCACCAAAGTCGGGATAGCCTCCTACCAACAAAGCGAGCCGACGTTACAACAAAAATGTCAACATCAGAGTATTCAAAGAGGGAGACCTATTCCTAAGAAAAGTCTTCCCCAACACCAGAGAAAAGAACGCAGGCAAACTAGCCCCTACATGGGAAGGCCCGTACCTAATTGATTCAATAATAGGACAAGGAGCTTACAGGCTACAAACCTTGAAAGGAGAAATGATCCCCAAATCCTGGAACATTTCCCACTTGAAACTATTTCATATTTGAGAAGCAGGTAAAACTACCTACTCTATATACATGTCAATAGAACTTCCTCCTATGTGCTAAACTGCTTGCCTGTTATTCTTAGCTTTATCTTAAACTTTATTCCAATCCTGAAAACTTGTTTTACGCCTTCTTTTCACTTGTTATATGCTACATTTTAGGCTTAAACAAATGTTCAGGATTGAGGGCCACTCCACCCAACCTGAATAGCATTTCTAAAAATGCTCTACAATTTGCACCTGCCTGCCTGACCTAAAAACTAAACTGAGCTCAGTACATAAAAAGGCAAATACAATGGTGGAATAGACCAGAGTACTTGTCAAAATAAGCCCTCATGACAGGCTGAGGGCCATAAGCCCTCCTGACCGGCAACCACCCTCATTTTAAAGCCCTCCTGACAGGCAAACAGAGCCACCATTCCCCATAAACACAGGAATGAGGGCCATAAGCCCTTCCTTACAGGCATTACTCTAACAGAAAAATGCTACATGAATGCACAGGCACAAATTTGGTCAAGCACAGCAAGAAAATCAAGAGAAGAAAGGATATATATTAATACCTACCCAGGAATATACCCTTCCCAGGCAGGAAGAACAACTGTTTACCCAGGAAATACCCAAAAACCAACAAAAACCAACAAAAACAAGTTCTAAACTGTTTGTTTAGGGAACATCCCCCTGAATAGGCCAAAACGAGACAAAATTCTAGAAAATAAATGAAAAACAAACTAGCCCGCCTTGGAAGCTGGAGCAGAGCCAATTCCCTCATCAACAGTCTCCTCTTCTTCATCTCCCTCCCCTTCAGCATCACTATTCTTTCCCTTGGATGGTGGAGAATCCACTTCTTCATCAGCATGTAGTTTACAGAGCTCAGGATAAGTGGTATTAAGATCAGCCAACTCTTGATCAGGATTCCAAAAAGGCCTGACCTCAACAGGCTCCTTCATGGCATCCACACGACCCTTGCCAAAGAAATACAGTGCAACATCTTTGTACCTGGCCTGAACCTCATCTCTCTCTACAGCCAATTCTTCATTCACCTTCAACTGCTCTTGCATAGCCTGCTTTTCAGCCTTCAATTCTTCCTGGGCAATATCAAACTTAGCCTGAAGAGCTTTCAGAGCATCCTGAGCGATTTCACTTAGAAGACTCCACCACCAACCGAGCCTTCCCCGCCTCATTATCCTCCTTTAAAGAGTGATTCTCACCTTAGACACCTCCAACTCACCTTAAACTTTTCAAAGATCTTTTTCAAGATTTGTACCTCCCAGTCCATGGTATTGTTTAGGCTGTGGACTGATTCCAGATGACAGGCGCTCCTCAGCATATCATTGACATTCTAACAAAGAAAAAAATGCCTATCTAAGCCACAAAAAAAGAAAACACACACAAATATCCATAATAAACAAGCCAAAAACAAAGAATATATACCTCCTGAAGCATGGTAATCAGGTTGGCAGCATAGTCCCTGGAACGGTACATAGCAGCCAAAGCACTGACAGAAGCATCCTCTGCCTAATACTTGAAGTAGGGATCATCAACCACAAAAGCCTGAGCCTGAATTTGTTCCTTGGCAAACTGGACCTCATCCATACGAGCCCTAACCCCCCTGACCTTGTGAACCCCTCCTGAAGACTCATCCACCCTCTTTCTCTTCTCAGGACGGTCACTCTCATCCACAACCTTCTCAGGCGATACCAACTGAACCCCCTGCACAGGTTCCTGAATTTGAACAGCACTATCACTTCTCGTAGCCTCACTGCTCTTTGACTTCTCCCCTGTAATTTGAGAGACCCCTGCCTTCACCAGAGACAGACCAAAGCTAGCAATCCTGGCAGAAGCCCTGGTAGCTGCACGACGAGTTTCTAAATCAGCAATATAAACACGTGTTCAATACAAGAAATAGAATGACAAAAGAAAGCAAAAGAACTTACTCCCTGACGAAGACGCCCCTGGAACCTTAGTGCTCTTCACTGGCTTATATGTACTCAACTTGGCCTTCTTAAAACGAGGCATGGAAGCTTGCCCCAGACAGGCAGGCCACGCCCTCTACTCTTCAGGCAATGCCATGAACGCTGCTATCCGGTCATCCGACCCCTCGGCATCAGGATCATTCACCCAATCATTTACTACAAGAAGGCATGGGCAAAGTAAGTAAACTCTACAAAACATATTATTGCCAAACCAAAAATAATACGGAAAGAAAATTACCTCCTTCAACAATTTGGGTAATTGAGATAGTCCAGTCGGGGGCAATTGAATCAACCTTGATAAACATATAGGTTTGAGCCCATCCTTTATCATCCCCCTGAATCAAAGTTGGTAATCGGGTGAGCCATCTTCGACCGACTCGAAAATTAAACCTTCCAAAGAGAATGACTCTTCAGGTGATAGACATTCTTGAAGTCATCCAGGGTAATAACCAACTTATGCTTAGAACACAAATGCTCAACAGAATGGACAATTTTCCAGACCATTGGTATGAGTTGAAACGGGGGAACCCTGATAGCCCTAATCACCTCAGTCATGAAAGGAAAAAGGGGAAGCTGACAGCCACCCCTGAACGCCCACTCAAAGATATAGAACCAGCCTGGACTACTCCAATTAGCCCTGACCGGACCGCTCTCAGGAATCCAAACCTCAGCCCCATGAGGAATAAGGCCCCTACCCTTTATATAATGCTCAAAAGCTGGTTTTAGTTGATTGGCTTCATGAAAAGAAGCCGCCAAAGCCCTAATAGGAGTATATTCAACCCCATTATAAGACATGGACAGAATCTCTGGGGCAGCAACAACCTCCACCATATCATCCTCAGGGATGATATCAGGGACCTTCTCAACCTCGGCAGAAACCATTTCAACTTCAACAGGAACTTCTTCAGCCTCAGCAGGAGCTTTGGAAGCTGCTGTCCTTCTCCTACCACCAGCCATATCTTATTTTTCAGAAAAATGAATTATTGCAAAGAGAGAATTTTTTAGAAAGAGAAAGAAGAAAATTGGAGATTGGAATGTGAAGACAAACACGGCAAAGACATGATATTTATAGCCGCAAATCTAAAACGGCTAGAAAAGCAAGTGGTAGAGACTAATCATGACTCTCATAGGGTTTTGTGAACCTACCCTATTTATGGCAAGTAACCGTTATAAGAAGTTGAATCAAACACTAATTCTAATCCGATAAAGAATCCCTGCACAAATCCTTCGCCTGGCCCAAATTTTTATCTCCTTATTTCTGGCCAGACCCAATAATGGAATAAGTAGAAAAGGGGCAATTGTTGGGCCCAAAATTATCCTGCCTGATCTGACATAGGTCAGGCAACAGCCAAAGCCGAGTTCCAAGCAAAAGACATCTGAAACCAGACATTGATCAAGTATAGATAGGCACCAAACAGGAGTTGATGAAAGACAAAAAGATAACCAAAGAGTCTGAAAGGGAAAAGCACCAGGCTATTGCAGGCGACAAACAGGCAGTTTATATATATTCCCTACAAAAAAGGAAGACCAATTCAGAAAAGAAAAGATACAGGAAGCAGTCAAAGCAACGGCCAAATAAGATGGCAACCACCTCCGGGTAAATAGGGCACAAACCCTATCTACCAGGAAACCCTAAACGAAAGAAGATGAGGCTAGAAGAATAAGTATAAATAGAAGAGAAGATGAAATCAGAAGGATCATTCCACAGACCCTCATTCTTACTTATACTTTTGTATTCATAAGCAATATAATTTAGCCTGTTACGCCTGATATACGAATACTCTGTCAGGCTATCTAAAATCATAGTAACAATCACTCCTGGCTTGGTGCCCGTCGTTTTTTCCCTTATTCCCAGGGTTTTTCCATGTATAAAATCTTTGTGTCATTATTTATTAATTGTCATTTCACTTAACAATACTAGTCAGGCGAGTTGTTTGAGTTAGATCACCCTACTTATAAATCCCTGGCAGGATATCCTAGATCAGTGAAATCCCTGCCAAAACAATAAGCATCAGCTAGACCCATAAAACCATCCGTTATATTTCCTGTTGAAATCTCAGCAATCAGCCTGGACATGGAGCCAACGGTACGGATGTCAAACAATTTGCCTTTTCCCTTCTTACTTCCCTCACCTTCTTCAATCAGAACTTTCTCCTTGCTAATAGCTTCTTGAATCATCAAGAAGCTTTAGGATGAAAAGTAATGCACCAATGTTTTGTTAATTTTTTTTTTGGTCAGTGTGGAAGAGACTGCCCAATTATGCTTTAATCTTGGCTAAAGCATAAACAATTCTATTAAGTTACCTACGACAATGACTATGAGAGAAGCAATGACATAAAATAGCTAAAGTAGTAGTAATAATTTGAATAATGGGGGCATCATCTTGATTAACGTCGCTTACGTCATTGACTTGAAAATCAAGATTTAGGCGATCCCTCGTTTCATCAATGTGCCTGAACCCTCTTAAAACATCAGAAATTGCAAAATTCTAGTGCCATAGCTTTTGCCTGAAAGTCGATTTAGCCCAGAAGTCCGTTAATTAGAGTGAAAGTTAACACCTGACATGTCTTGAAACAGCCAACCCGCAAGAGGATTTAAAATTTGATTTTCATGACGCATCACATTTAGTTCTGATATGTCCTTAACAGAGGCTATTTCCAATCTAATATGCGGGAAGTGGTTTCGAATTTTCAATGCAACTAGTATTGGTGCCCGACCTACCTCTATTTAATATTAAAATTTATTTTCAATTAAATAAAACTACTTTAAAGTTGTATAACTCATAAATTTATCATTAATAGATTTTTCTGTAACATATCTTAAAATTACGATGAAATAAATGATAAAACAAATTCACTACTACCGCTATTAATATTTTACTTAAATCGATTGGTTAGCTAATTGGTCATATATACTTTCTTTTTGTTGCTAAAGCCCACACAGCATTTTACTATATCCCACTCACTTTACTCTATTCTTCCAATACTAGCCTTCATTAAAAAAAAAAATTAACACCAACCATCCGTCCTACTCACCATCTCCATTCTCATCCCTGACCACCCATCCCAACCCATCTCAAGTTAATATCATCACAAGTCGTCAACCACAAGCCTTCGATCACCCTCATCCCTTCCCCCGCGCCGTCGATCCATTCTTTTAGTCGCTTTATGATATAGATCTTGGGATAACCCACCCCAAAAGCTAGCTGAAAGGGTGGTAGAGCCCAAGTCTATATAAATCCCATATAAGCCTCCCATACGACCGATGTGGGACTCATGTCCCATACCATGCAAATGGATCGTTACACTTTAATTGACGTTCGGCGTCGAGTGATAATAGGTTGTAGGCACGTGTCGGTTATTCCAGTAGTTGACTGTAGGTGTAAATGGGGGTGTGATGGAGTCCAATATGCCGCGTCTAGTTGTGTCTATTAGGTTGTTTATGCAAGTTTTGAGGCCAAGTTATGCACTAATCTTGGACATGTGCCGTCTTGTTCCATTTCCTTGTAGTTTTGGTCACAATGAGCCTTACCTTGAGTTGTTCATCTCTTAAGACAAGTCAAGCATCCATATCAATTAGTCGAGGTGAAGATTTCGTTTTGCATCAACCAAGATAAGAAGCTTGAACTAACCAAGCAATGACAAGTGAAGATGGGAAAGCAAAGGACCAAACAAATAGTTGGATTTTGGTAACGGAGTCCAGTGCAAAGCGCAGCCTTAGGGCTGTTCACTCAGTGGTCCGGACCAAAGACCAGACCGGACCAGACCATTTGGTCTGGACCAGACCGGACCGAATGTTTGGTCCGGTCCATGGTCCACTTATTTACTCTACTTTGGTCTTCGGTCCGGTCCTGGACCAAACTGAATAGACCGCGGAGCGGACCATGGACCGAAGTTATGTAATAAAAGAATTTTTGAATTGGTAATATTATTGATTTTATTTTCTACTTTGTTTACACGTATTATAAGATGTGTAATTATGTAGTTAAATCTAGTAAGAAAATAACGTTGTTTATTTTGATCATTACGAACTTCTTGAGTTCTAGTTTTATATGCTAAAACATGTCAATGACAATAATATTTGTTCCATTTGGTCCGGTTCGGTCCGGTCCACGTGTTTTAATGGTCCAGACCGGACCGGACCAATATTAATATGGTCCGGTCCTCGGTCCACCTCTTAACCCTTCTTTGGTCTTTGGTCCAGAGAGTTTGGTCCGGTCCGGTCCGGTCCCAGACCAATGAACACCCCTACGCAGTCTGCGCCACCTCCAGGATCCTGCACATTTCTGTTTTAAGCACGGGCTTAACTTAACAGTCCGTGGTTTGGGTTTACTTGAGACGACTTAACCTAGAATGGAGTGCAGCCCTATATATAACCCATGTTTTGAAGACCTAGATTATCATCTAATTAGGCAATAATCTCAAAAACTTGTATGAGAAGAGAACTTGGTGATTTAGGAAGAAAGTTGTAATGTTTTGACACTGAATGTTAATCTTTCTTCATTTTATGGGTTGTAATCAAACTATGGAAGGCTAATCTTCCTTTACTTGGTGTAATTTCATTCAAAGTTTCCAACTTTGGTATTGTAAGACCCTCTAATCTCTCTTAATTTATCTAATATCCTTTCCTTGTGCTTAGTTCCTTATGTTGAATGATGTTTATGTTTGGGTTGGCCATCCATGCTTATTGTTGTTCAATTATTGCAAATTCTAGAGAAATGGTTTAATCTATCTAGGATTGTTTGAAGCAAGTTTGTTGTATGTTGATTTGGTTTAAAGGATTCATATGACAAATAGGAAAGTTTGTGTCTTTTTCTCATTTGTATGGTTTAATCTTATGAGGAATTGATCCTAGCTTCATTTTTTGGTTAAAATCTTAATGCTCATGCTTAGTCTCTTTTCATGGTTTAATGACTTGTTGTCTAAGTTTGAAGGGTATATGTAGATGGTTTAATTTACATGTATCCACATCTTGAGATGGTAGTATTGGGTAGATAATTTTGAGAGAGTAAAAAGGGCCAAGCTTTACTAATTGTTGGTTACTAAGAAGAAGTTACACCAAGTTCTCTTTAATATTGAATTTTCTTGCTCACCAAGTGTTTGTTATATTGTTTTGTTAGAAAAGATTGCAACTTTACCTTGCATTCATGTTACCAATCAACTCAAACCCCCTTTTTGGTCTATGTTCATCCATTGTTCGTCATTGTTAATAACCATTGTGTGTTTATAAACTTGTCACTAGAGTCTTAATTAGTAGTAGAGTCTTGCTTAGTATTCAATAGTTTACAATTCAAGTTTTTAGTTTAAAAGTCCTTCTCTTGGGATCGACCCTTACTTGCACTATATTGCTTTATTTAATAGAGTAATATAGAGTATAGTTTGGCTTATAAATTGTTAATTTGGTAGTTAATTCTAGTATTTAGCGACCTAGTATTTTACTAATCAAATTTTGGCGCCGTTGCCGGGGAAGGCAACGTAACTAGAACTTGAGTTGTGATTTATGCTTTGTTGTTCCTATTTCTTTGTTATTGTTAAAAGTAAGTGGTAGTTCTAATCCATCTTGTTTAGTGTAAATGTTTATGGCTAGTTCCCAACAAGGTGGTGAGTTCACTCCAATTGAAGAAGTCGCATTTGGAGCATATTCTTGGTTATTCACCAACCCTTGGTATCAACGACCTCAAAGGGGAGGACAAGTTGAAGAGGAAGACTTCGAACCCCTCTCGGTTGATCCAATAGAAGTAGAATATCCAACAATGGCTAATGATACAAGAACCATCCGGGAGATACGCGCAAGAAACTATGATATTCAACCTCTATGCATTGCCTACTGTTTTAGCAAGAATTTGCACAAGGTAAATGTCTTGCCAAGAAAGTTTTAGCAGGGTAATCTAACTCAATATTAATCGATGTGGCATCTACCATTGCATCTATATGAGGAAGTGGGAATGGGTCTTTTGGACAGGCTTTATTTAGGTCTGTGTAGTCTACACAGACTCTCCACTTGCCATTTTTCTTTTGTACCACAACCACATTTGCTAGCCATTCAGGGTACATGACTTCCCTGATCATTCCCATATCTAGCAATTTGTCCACTTCTTCATTAATAATATAGTTGCGTTCAGGGGCAAACTTCCTTCTTTTCTGTTGGACAGGCTTAAATGATTTGTCAACATTAAGTTTATGGGTAATAATATTGGCGTCTATACCAGTCATGTCAAAGTGGGACCAGGCAAAACATGAAGATTTATCTTTTAGAAAACTTACTAGTTTTGGTCTGATATTGTCAGGGACATCAGATCCTACCACTACATGCCTGTCAGGATACTCAGGGTCTAAAATTACTTGATCTGTTTCCATTTTAGTTTCTGCCACATAAGTGCTTCTGACAGGGTACTGTAATTGCTAAGCGAGAGACTTACCTGTCTTGGAAGGCTTTAATGATTCAGTGTAACATTCCTAGGCAGACTTTTGTTCACCTTTAATGGTTGTTATTCCCCACTCTGTTGGTATCTTGACACACTGGTGGTAAGTGGAAGGTATAACTCTGACATTGTGGATCCATGGTCTGCCTAGGATGGCATTGTAGGATGACAGGCAATTCAGGACTCCAAATCTCTCATATGAGGAGACTCCTTCCACGTATGTTGGCCGGTATATCTCTCCTAGAGTGTTCTTTGTTTCACCACTGAATCCTACTAGGACATTTGTTTTCTTTATGATCTGGTTTTCATCAATCTTCATTGCTTTCAGGACATCGAGCAAGATCAGGTTAACTGAGCTGCCCCCATCTACTAAGATTCTTAGAACACGTGCAGTTCTTATTTGCATGGTAATGACCAGGCCATCATGATGTACATCAGGGATTCCCTGCATGTCAGTATCATCAAAAGTAATTTGAGGTAAACTTCTGGGTTTAAAAGGAGATTTCATTTTTGACTCCCTGGCTATTTTCTTTGCAGAAGAGTTGGTCAGGCCGCAGATCTCAGATCCTCCATTGATGAATTTGACCTCAGAGATGGGTGGTGCTGGAGGTAGGTCTCGTTGTGGTCTTTCCTGGTCCTTCCTTGCTTCATTGTCTTCCCTGCTTTTTGATGGGATCAGATCTTTTAGGTAGCCTTTCTTTAGCAGGTAAGCTACTTGCCTGCACAATCCCAGGCATTCTTCTGTTGTGTGCCCTATGTCCATGTGGAATTCACACCATCTTGTTGTGTCTTTCCTTGAGTTGGGGTTAACTATCTTCTTTGGCCACTTGAGAATGTCTACCATGTTGTCAAGTCTTTTGATTAATCTTGCAGTGTCAACAGAGAAGTTATACTCTTGAATAGGGGGATAAGTATAGGAATTACCTCGTTGTTCCTGTGCATAGTTGACTTCTGATCTGTCAGGCCTTGTATAAGGAGATGGCCTGGAACTGCTTCCTCTGTGATTGGAACTTTTCCTGTTGGACCTGTCATAACCTGGGTTGTTGTCAGTGGTGTCTGCTTTGAAACCTTTATCTTCTTCCAGCCGGATGTAGCCAAGGGCTAAAGCCCGGACATCTTCAAAGGTTTGGCAAGGCTTCATAGTCATCTCATCATAGAAATCACTATCCAGAGGCAGTCCCTGCCTGAAAGCTTCCACAGCTGTTCCAACATCACATCTGGGGATTGATACTTTCTCTTTGTTGAATCTGGTCATGAATGCTCTGATTGATTCACCAGGCTTTTTCTCGATCCTGTACAAATCACTAGATCTCTTTTCAAGTTCCCTGCTGCTGGCGAATTGGTGGTTGAAGGAGTTTACTAGGTCAGCAAAGGACTTGATGCTTCCATTTGGTAGATTTATATAACATTGTAGGGCAGGCCCATTCAGGGTTGTTCCAAATCCCTTGCACATGCAGACTTTTCGTAGTTCACTAGGAATAGATACTGCCAACATTCTTTGTTTGTAGTACGCTACATGATTTTGTGGGTCTGTAGTTCCATCATAAATTCTCATTGATGGGACCACAAATTTATTTGGTAGATCTATCCTTGCTATCTCATCCACAAAGGGCGAGTCAGCATAACTCTCTGGATTTGCTTCGTCAATGGGTTTGGGTACTCCAGGGATCTTCTCAAATCTTTCATGTAACTTCTTGATTTCCTGGAGCATGGCCATCATGATTGCTGTGTTAGTTTGATCTGGGACAGCCTCTTCATTTAGGATTTCTTCTGAGTCTGTATCACCTTCTCCTGCTCTGGATTTTGATGGAGTAGGAGTACCAAAGTTGGAGAAATCTATGTTCCTGATGATTGAAGAGAATGGCGTGCCAGGCTGAATTTTTATTTTTGAGCCCAAGGCTTTGTCTCCTAGCCTTTGTTTCAGACTGGATTCTGATTCCTTTAGTTTCATAACTTCAGCTTCAACCTGAGCCATCTTTTGTTTTAGCTGTTCCATTTCCAACAATTGTTATTGGGCGGCAGCCAGTTGTTGTTCAATGCTATCTCCAGTCATTTTTTGTGATTGTTTTTGTGTTGTTTTGGTTTTAGGTTTTAATTATTTTTGAGCTAGATGCCCCACGGTGGGCGCCAATTGTTTTAGCAAGAATTTGCACAAGGTAAATGTCTTGCCAGGAAAGTTTTAGCAGGGTAATCTAACTCAATATTAATCACATGACTAGTTGAATAGATAAGTAAATGAATGAAAAACAATAACACAAAGATTTATACGTGGAAAACCCCTGGGAATAAGGGAAAAAACCACGGGCACCAAGCCAGGAGGGATTATTACTATGATTTTGGCCTGACAGGGGATGTGTATGTCAGGCGATATAATGGATAAGGCTGCTTAACAATAGTGATAATGTTTTTAATTGAATACAGACGAGTAGAAAATATCAGTGAGTAGTAGAGTAAAAGTTGCGTGTCTCCTTCTTCCTTTCTATTTATAGTAGCTTGTCGACGGACTTTTTGGGTTGTTTTTAGGATTTCCTGGTAAATAGGACTCGTGCCCTATTTATCCGGAGGTGGTTGATTGACTCGTTCTATATTCCAGCCGTTGCCTTTGATCTTTTCTTCTATGTTCTTCTTTTGGGTGTTTGAATAGGTCTTCCTTGTTTATAGGGACTTTGTTTTTACATCCTGACTATGCTTTCCTTTGTCGCCTGACTTGCTTTAATGATGCTATCCTTATGCCTGACATGGTATCTTTTCAGGCCAGGCTTGTCAGTTGCCTTATCCTGTGTTTCCCTCCTGCTTGATGCCTGACGAGGCGTTCCAATTGTCTTGCTTTAGATATTTTTAGTCCATGCTTGGCCTTGAGTATTGCCTGACTTATGTCTGATGAGTCAGGGTAATTATGGGCCCAACACCTACCCACCCATGGGAGCTAATGCAAATTTCGAGTTGAAGGGCTACTTCATCCACAATCTATCCAAGTTTCATGGGCATGCGGGGGATGACCCCAACCGTCATCTCTCCGAATTCCATATGATGTGTGAGGGTGCTATACCAAATGGTGTCCTTCAAGATCAATTTAAGTTGCGAGCTTTTCCATTCTCTTTATTAGATGCGGCAAAGGATTGGCTATTCTACCTTACACCGGGTACAATTCGTACTTGGAAGGACATGAAAGTGGCATTTCTTGAAAAATACTACCCCGATTCAAGACATAACCATGCCAAGAAAGCCATCACTTCTCCGGAACAAGATCCAAGTGAAAGCTTGTATGAGTAATGAGTATAGGGAAAGGTTCAAGAAGTTGGTTGCCCAATGTCCTTACCATGGGCTAAGTGGTGATGATCTTTTGGTTAACTTTTGTGACGGTCTTACTCAACAATCCCAAATAATGGTGAATGCCGCTACGGGTGGTGGGGTTGACAATTACTCCGTGGCGGAGGCAAATGAAATCATAGAGAGGTTAGCCGCGAGCACAAGAAACTATGGAAGAGGCCGAGGGTCTAAAACTCTCCACTCAATTGAAACACCCTCTCCTTTCCACCAAAAACTTGAGAAGACCGTGGATGATCTCACCAAAATGGTAGCTCAATTGATGGGAAACAATCAAGGTGGAGGACAAGGATCCAATGTAAAGTGCAATTATTGTCAAGGTCCACACCCGATGGAGTCTTGTCCCATCATAGAAGAACAAGGGATAAGCAAGGAGAATGTGAGTGCCATGATGCATGGTAACTATAATTCTAGAAATCCCACCGGGGGAGGATACTACAAATATGATCCAAATGGCAACACTTACAATATCGGGTCAAGGGACAACCCAAACCTTAGTTGGGGAGGGGATACCTCAAAGAGTTTCCAAAATGGGTAATTCAACCATTTGAGGAACCAAAATTCACAAGGTCCCAACCCAAATTACCAAAGAAACCAAAACTTTCAACAAGGAAAAGGAGGTTCTTTCCAATTTGGGAAACAAGGTAACCAAGGTCACCAAGGCAACCACAAGAATTTTCAAGGAGGGAGTTCTTCCTCTCAAGGAGATGACGATTTATAAACCAAGGAGATGTTTAAGATTCTTATGAAAGGGCAAACCGAGACAACCAAGAGGTTTGACAAAATGGATGCGGATAAGCTCTCAAGTGATGCAAGGGTGAAGAACCTTGAGATCCAAATTGGCCAAATTTCCCAAGAAATTGCCAAGAGCAACCAAAAACACTCCACTTCAATCCCCTTCCACCACATTCCCTCCAAAAGAGAATGCTAGTGTCATGACCTTGAGGAAGAGGAGAACCTTAGAATCTCCCCCAAAGAAGAAGAGAAAGGCCAAATCAAATGAGAGGATCATTGACATTGAGGTACAAGAGGAAGAAGAGATTGTGGTAAACAAAGCAAAGGATTCACCATCCAAGGATAGTGGAGAAGAGTTGAAGACTCCTTTGAGCAAGAACAAAGGAGGGAAAGGAAACAACAACACCAAAGATCATGTTGAGGAGATAGTGAAAGACATGACGTGGAGGTACCTTTTCCTCACGCTCTCACACACTCCAAAAGGTTTGAAAGAGACGAAGATCTCTATGAAACCTTTAGGAAGTGTGAAGTAAACATTCCCCTACTCAATCTTTTAAAAGGTGTCCCGAGGTATGCAAAGTTTCTCAAGGAACTTTGTACGCCTAGGAGAAGCACAAAAAAGGGAACCCACAAAGTAAGGGTAAGTGAACATGTCTCCGCCATTTTTAAAAGATCCTTTCCCAAAAAGTGTGGCGATCCGGGGATATTCACTATACCATGCTCAATTGGGAAGGAAAGTTTCACTCATGCTATGTTAGATCTAGGAGCATCAATCAATGTCATGCCATACACATTTTATGAGACCTTAGGACTTCCACCTTTAAACAAAACCGACGTAGTGATCCAACTTGCGGATCGCTCAAATATTTACCTAAAGGGGATGGTGGAGGATGTGTTGGTAGAGGTAGACCACTTAACTTTCCCGACCGACTTCAATGTTCTTGATATGGAAGCCGACTCGAGGGCCACTCTGATCCTTTTGGGGAGGCCTTTTATGAAAACCTCTAAAACAAAGATTGATGTGTCTAATGGGAACCTCACTATGGAATTTGACGGAAAGAAACTCACATACAACATCTATGATGCTATGAGACAACCTAGCGATTCACATTCATTCTATTTCTTGAACATCATTAAACCAATTGTCTCCCAAGTGTATAATTTATGTCAAAGGGACCCCCTTGAGGTTGCCCTCACTAACGATTTGGAGCAAGAAGGTTTGCGTGTAGTGTTGTCTCATGATGTGCAGGAGTACTCCTAAGACTTGGAGAAAGAAGAGCCCCTAGTTGGGGAAATGGAAGTTGAGAATAGCAAAAATGAGCAGCCGACTCCAGCAGAAAGCGCAGCCTGCGTAGGAGAGCGCAGCCTGCACAAAATGGCGCAGCCTGCGCAATCGACTGGCCTCCCACCCAACTAGCCTTGCTCAATTCCTTTAGTCAACAAGGCCCCTTTATTCCTCTTGAAGCCAACCTAGAGACACCCCTACCCTCCACCATAAAACCACCAAAACATGAACCAAAACCTCTCCCAAATCACCTTAAATATATTTTCGTGGGAGAAAACAACACTCTTCCATTAATTATCTCAAACCAACTCAAAAAGGAGCAAGAGGATAGGTTAGTGACCATGTTGAAAGAGCATAGGGAAGCTTTTGGGTGGAGCATAGCCGATATCAAGGGGATAAGTCCAAGTACTTGCATGCACAAGATTCGGCTGGAGAAAGAGGCTAAGCCCGTGAGACAACCTCAAAGAAGACTCAATCCACCCATGATGGAGGTGGTGAAAGAGGAAGTCATCAAGCTCCTTCAAATGGGAATCATCTACCCCATTAGCGATTCCAATTGGGTAAGTCCTACTCAAGTTGTGCCAAAGAAAGGAGGGGTGACGGTAGTCAAAAACACCCAAGGGGCATTTATCCCCACCCGTTTACAAACGGGATGGAGGGTATGTATTGATTATCGCCGCCTAAACCAAGTCACTTTGAAGGACCATTTTCCCCTACCCTTTCTAGATCAAATGCTGGAGAGGTTAGGTGGAAAAGAGTACTATTGTTTTTTGGACGGGTACTCCGGGTATTTTCAATCCCCATTCACCAGGAGTACCAATCCAAAACTGTTGGAGTTAGTGTCCTCCACAATAGTGCGTTTACATAATAAATCTCATTAAAGGAATATCATCAGATATTTAATTATTTGATCCTCATCAGTTGATTAACGTAAATCGATAACGGTTGGCTGACTAGAGTTTGACGTTATTGTCGTGAGACGGCGGTGATCAACTGACCCCTTTCGGTCACACCTAAAGGAACGAACCCCAATTGACAACTAATTAATTGTATGAGATACAATTTATTTAGTCCCTAGATTTGTAGACTAAAAGGTTAGCCGATTATTTTAGAGAGATTTCGAGTTGCGAACTCGAGGCACGACAGTTATTATTTAATTATGCGATAATTGAATAATAAATTGTGGGAGACGGGTTTTAGTTAATTAATTGTTAATTCACTAAAATTGTACTAATTGATTAACGTGATTAATATTAGTACGTAAATAATATGTGTAGCAGTACACGTATATTTACGGAGTGATTTGGACGAAATTAATTGGAAGCATTTAAACATGAAACGATGTTTAAATAAAATTTACACGTATTTGTGCGACAAATATAAGAACCAAAATGGACCCATAAATGGGACATTGGACCGTGTAAATGGAGTGTAATGGATGATCATGATCATTACACTTTGCTTATTTTTCTTCCATAATTGTCATGTGATCATTATGTGTGTCATAATGTGTTGGACAATAAAATAAGGAAAATGAATCCTACACTCTACTACTACACTCCACCCGCCACTTCCTCCTATATAATCCAAGTTTTGTTCATTTTTACACTACTTCACTTGTACACTATTTTGCATGTGAATAAAACTTGTTGGTATTTCTCTCTAAAAATTATTATACATCATTTACTAAGAAGTTAGTAATCAAAATATTATTACTAAGAGTGTTAGTAATATTACAAATATTATCAAGGGTAAGTTTTACAAATATCTAGTTAATATTTGTAAGATTATTTGGGTGATTTGTTCTTGGGTGCAACTTCAAGGAGACTTTCTTTTTGAAAGTTTTTCAAGGAGGATCATCCATTTCTTTTTAGCTCAAGAACATACTAGATAGGTGATCTAGTTTGTGCCCATATTACCATAAAATCAATTTAAGGAAATTGTTTTTCCTTAACTTTTATTTTTATGCTTTTATATTTGCATGCATGTTACATAGATCACCAAAATGATAAATTATGAGATAATTTAATTTTTATTAGAGAGTCTAATATGGATCTCTGATCTTTCAAGTGGTATCAGAGCTTAGGCTTGTAATTTGCATGTTGATTTTAAGCATATTAATGAATTATGAGATAATTTATAAAAACTCAAAAATTGTGTTAGAAGAGGTTTTAGCACGAAATTTTTGGGACATGCATACCTACTGATCTCAAATAATTTGTGGTAAAGTTTGGTGATTTATGAAGTTATTTTGCTATTTTTAATGTTTTTTTGGTAGAAAACCGAGTCAAAATGCCGTATTTTAGTTAAAAATTGACTAAAAATAGTTAAAGTTGATACGGTCCATGGAATTTTTATGGTATTTCATGCATGTTTTCTATTGATTGTATGCAAAAGGTTGAAGGTTGGTTTGAAATTTTTGCATGTTTATTGATTTTATGAGATAAAAGTCGATAAAAGTGAAATAAATTAATCATAATTTCGAAACAATTGATTCTTCCCTTGATAAATTTATGTACATTTGAAAATATTATTTAAATGTTAAAAGGGAATTTTAAAATGTGTTTTCACCTTGTTTTGATGTTTATTGGTTTTACTGGTTAAAAACCGATAAATATCGATCTTTTTCTTCATAAATTTTATCCGTTTTTTTTTGGGAAATTTTTCTGACATTTTGGTGTTCTTGGGAGTTTTCCAGAATACTCAAAATTTTTGTTTCAATTTTTTGGGTAATTTTTCAATTATTTTGGATTTTTACTTAAAAGTTATGATTTTACCGATTAAATTAGCAAAATATCACCAAATTAAACTAATTATTCATCATAAAATTAGTGACGACTAATTTTGAAGTTCAAAACAGTTTGGACAATTAGTTTGGACTTAAATGATATTTAAGAGTTGATTATTGATTTTTACATGTTAAAAATCGATTAAATCCACAAAACCCGAGATGGATACCAACGATTGATAGATAGGGCAATTTTGGCATCATTTTACAGCATTTTAAGCATATTTATTTAAGTTGAATGAATTATTGTCATTTATTTAAAGTATTTATCTTGTTGTACCTAGTATGGCCTAGTTTAATTTTAATCGTTATTACCCGAAATGAATGGGAATAGCGATTTGTTTGTAATTTAAATACGATCTCGTATCGTCAGTTTGTAATTAATTAATAGTTTTATTTATTTTATTAATTAATGTATAATAGGAATAACTATGTAATTCAATTGTAATAGTTATTCTTACCGGCGTTTCCAAAAGACGGATTACATCGAGACGGAGTCTATTTTTGGAAGGTGTTCCAAATCCCACAAGAAGGAGCCACTTATGGAATGAAGAGGCAAGGGACCAAGGAGTTGGTTTCTGTTTTGGCAGGTTTTTCACTGATCTAGGATATCCTGCCAGGGATTTATAAGTAGGGTGATCTAACTCAAACAACTCGCCTGACTAGTATTATTAAATGAAATAACAATTAATAAATAATGACACAAAGATTTTATACGTGGAAAAACCCTGGGAATAAGGGAAAAAATCACGGGCACCAAGCCAGGAGTGATTGTTACTATGATTTTAGGTAGCCTGACAGAGTATTGTTATATCAGGCGTGACAGGCGAATATATTGCTTAAGAACACAAAATTGTAAGTAGGAATAAGGGTGTATCGAATGATCCTTCTGATTTTGTCTTCTCTTCTATTTATACTTGATTTCTCCATCTTTTTCTATGCCGTTTAGGGTTTCCTGGTAAATAGGGAATGTGCCCACTTTACCCGGAGGTGGTTGCCATCTCTTCAACCGTTGCCTTTGACTATCTTTCATATCTTTTCTTCTTGAATTAGTCTTCCTTGTTTGTAGGGGACATATGTTAATTGCCTGGTCTTTGCCTGTTGTGCCTGAGTTATTTTCCTCCCAGGTTGCTTTGGTTGATTATCGCCTGTCTTGTATCAACTCCTGCTTGGTGCCTATCCGTATTGAATAAATGCCTGGTTTCAGATGTCTTTTGCTTGGAACTTGTCTTTGGCTGTTGCCTGGCCTATGTCAGGTCAGGCAGGATAATTTTGGGCCCAACAATTGCCCCTTATCTGCTTATTCCATTATTGGGTCTGGCCAGGAATAAGGAGATAAAAATTTGGGCCAGGCGAGTGATTTGTGCAGGAACTTTTTATCGGATTTAGAATTAGTGTTTGATTCAACTTCTTGTAACGGTTACTTGCCATAAATAGGGTAGGTTCACAAAACCCTAGGAGAGTCATGATTGATCTTAACCACCTGCTTTCCTAGCCGTTATAGTTCTGCGGCTATAAATATCCTGCTTTTGCCGTGTATGCCTTCACATTCCAATCTCTAATTTTCTTCTTTCTCTTTCTAAAAATTCTCTCTTTGAAAAATTCATTTTCCAGAAAAAATAAGATATGGCTGGTGGCAGGAGAAGGACAGCAGCTTCCAAAGCTCCTGCCGAGGCTGAAGAAGTTTCTGTTGAAGTTGAAATGGTTTCTGCCGAGGTTGAGAAGGTCCCTGATGTCATCCCCGAGGATGATGTGGTGGAGGTTGTTCTTTGCGCCCCAGATTCTGTCCATGTCTTATAAGGGGGTTGAATATTCTCCTATTAGGGCTTTGGCGGCTTCTTTTCATGAAGCCAATCAACTAAAACCAGCTTTTGAGCATTATATAAAGGGCAGGGGCCTCATTCCTCAAGGGGCTGAGGTTTGGATTCCTGAGAGCGGTCCGGTCAGGGCTAATTGGAGTAGCCCAGGTTGGTTCTGTATCTTTGAGTGGGCGTTCAGGGGTGGTTGTCAGCTTCCCCTTTCTCCTTTCATGACTGAGGTGATTAGGGCTATCAGGGTTCCCCCGTTTCAACTCATGCCAATGGTCTGGAAAATTGTTCATTCTGTTGAGCATTTGTGTTCTAAGCATAAGTTGGTTATTACCTTGGATGACTTCAAGAATGTCTATCACCTGAAGAGTCATTCTACTAGAAGGTTTAATTTTCGAGTCAGGTCGAAGATGGCTCACCTGATTACCAACTTTGATTCCGGGGATGATAAAGGATGGACTCAAACCTATATGTTTATCAAGGCTGATTCAATTGCCCCTGACCTGGACTATCTCAATTACCCAGCTGTTGAAGGAGATAACTTTCTTTCCTGCATTATTTTTGGTTTGGTAATAATATGTTTTGGAGAGTTTACTTACTTTGCTCGTGCCTTCCTGTAGTAAATGATTGGGTGAATGATCCTGATGCCGAGGGGTCGGCTGACCGGATAGCAGCATTCATGGCATTGCCTGAAGAGGAGAGGGCGTGGCCTGCCTGTCTGGGGCAAGCTTCCATGCCTCGTTTTAAGAAGGCCAAGTTGAGTACATATAAGCCAGTGAAGAGCACTAAGGTTCCAGGGGCGTCTTCGTCAGGGAGTAAGTTCTTTTGTTTTTCTTTTGTCATTCTATTTTTTGTATTGGACATGTGTTTATATTGCTGATTTAGAAACTCGTCGTGCAGCTACCAGGGCTTCTGCCAGGATTGCTAGTTTTGGTCTGTCTCTGGTGAAGGCGGGGGTCTCTCAAATTACAGGGGAGAAGTCAAAGGGCAGTGAGGCTACGGGAAGTGATAGTGCTGTTCAAATTCAGGAACCTGTGCAGGGGGTTCAGTTGGCATCGCCTGAGAAGGTTATGGATGAGAGTGACCGTCCTGAGAAGAGGAAGAGAGTGGATGAGTCTTCAGGAGGGGTGCACGAGGTCAGGGGTGTCAGGGCTCGTATGGATGAGGTCCAGTTTGCCAAGGAACAAATTCAGGCTCAGGCCTTTGTGGTTGATGATCCCTACTTCAAGTATTAAGCAGAGGAAGCTTCTGCCCGTGCCTTGGCTGCTATGTACCGCTCTAGGGACTATGCTGCCAACTTGATTACCATGCTTCAAGAGGTGTGTTTCTTTTGTTTTTGTTTTTGGCTTGTTTTTGTGGGTATATTTGTGTGTTTTCTTTTTTGTGGCTTAGATAGGTTTTTTCTTTTTTTGTTAGAATGTCAATGATATGCTGAGGAGTGCCTGTCAATTGGAGTCAGTCCACAGCCTAAAAAATACCCTGGACTGGGAGGTATAAATCTTGAAAAAAGATGCTGAGAAGTTTAAGGCTGAGTTGGAGGTGTCTAAGGCTGAGAATCATTCTTTAAAGGAGGATAATGAGGCAGGGAAGGCTCAGTTGCTGGTAGAGTCTTCTAAGCTGAAATCTGCTCAGGATGCTATGAAAGCTCTTCAAGCCAAAATTGATATTGCCCAGGAAGAATTAAAGGCTGAAAAGCAGGCTATGCAAGAGCAGTTGAAGGTGAATGACGAATTGGCTCTAGAGAGGGATGAGGTTCAGGCCAGGTACAAAGATGATGCACTGTATTTCTTTGGTAAGGGTCGTGTGGATGCTATGAAGGAGCCTGTTGAAGTCAGGCCTTTTTGGAATCTTGATCAGGAGTTGGCTGATCTCAATACCACTTATCCTGAGCTCTGTAAACTACATGTTGATGAAGAAGTGTATTCTCCACCATCCAAGGGAAAGAATAATGATGCTGAAGGGGAGGGAGATGAAGAAGGGGAGGCTGCTGATGAGGGGATTGGCTCTGCTACAGCTTCCAAGGCGGGCTAGTTTGTTTTTATTTATTTTGTGGAATTTTGTGTCGTTTTGGCCTATTCAGGGGGAGATGTTCCCTGAACAAACAGTTTAGAACTTGTTTTGTTGGTTTTTGGGTAGACAGTTGTTCTTCCTGCCTGGGAAGGGTATATTCCTCGGTAGGTATTAATATATATACCCTTTCTTCTCTTGATTTTCTTGCTTTCTTCTCTTGATTTTCTTGCTGTGCTGGACCAAATTTGTGCCTGTACATTCATGTAGCATTTTTCTGTTAGAGTAATGCCTGTCAGGAGGGCTTATGTCCCTCACTCTTGTGTTTATGAGGAATGGTGGCTCTGTTTGCCTGTCAGGAGGGCTTTAAAATGAGGGTGGTTGCTGGTCAGGAGGGCTTATGGCCCTCAGCCTGTCAGGAGGGCTTATTTTGACAAGTACTCTGGTCTATTCCACCATTGTATTTGCCTTTTTATGTACTGAGCTCAGTTTAGTTTTTAGGTCAGGCAGGCAGGTGCAAATTGTAGAGCATTTTTAGAAATGCTATTCAGGTTGGGTGGAGTGGCCTTCAATCCTGAACATTTGTTTAAGCCTAAAATGTAGCATATAACAAGTGAAAAGAAGGCGTAAAACAAGTTTTCAGGATTGGAATAAAGTTTAAGATAAAGCTAAGAATAACAGGCAAGCAGTTTAGCACATAGGAGGAAGTTCTATTGACATGTATATAGAGTAGGTAGTTTTACCTGCTTCTCAAATATGAAATAGTTTCAAGTGGGAAATGTTCCAGGATTTGGGGATCATTTCTCCTTTAAAGGTTTGTAGCCTGTAAGCTCCTTGTCCTATTATTGAATCAATTAGGTACGGGCCTTCCCATGTAGGGGCTAGTTTTTAGGGCAGGCAGGCAGGTGCCAAATTAGAGCATTTTAGAAATGCTATTCGGGTTGGGTGGAGTGGCCCTCAATCCTGAACATTTCTTTAAGCCTAAGATGTAGCATATAATAAGTGAAAATAAGGTATAAAACAAGTTTTCAGGATTGGGATAAAGTTTTAGATAAAGCTAAGAATAACAGGCAAGCAGTTTAGCACATAGCAGGCAGTTCTATTGACATGTATATAAGGTAGGTAGTTTTACCTGCTTCTCAAATATGAAATAGTTTTAAGTGGAAAATGTTCCAGGATATGGGGACTATTTCTCCTTCCAAAGTTTGTAGCCTGTAAGCTCCTTGTCCTACTATTGAATCAATTAGGTACGGGCCTTCCCATGTAGGGGCTAGTTTGCATGCGTTCTTTTCTCTGGTATTGGGGAAGACTTTCCTTAGGACGAGGTCTCCCTCTTTGAATACTCTGATGTTGACATTTTTGTTGTAACTTCTGGCTACTGCCTGTTGGTAGGCGGCTATCCTGACTTTGGCTGCATCTCTTAGTTCTTCTATTAGTAGCAGGTTATCTTGCAATAGGGGCCTGTTCTCTTCTATGGTGTTCAAGCTGCTTCTGGTAGTTGGCACATGAATTTCTGCTGGTATTACTGCTTCACAGCCATAGACCAGGGAATATGGTGTCTGGCCTGTGGCTGTTTTGGGTGTGGTCCTGTCAGCCCACAGGACTAAGGGGAGCTCTTCTGCACATCTTCCTTTTCTCCTTTTCAGCTTTTTCTTCAGGCAGCTGATTACTACTTTGTTGCTTGATTATGCCTGGCCGTTGGATTTTGGGTAGCCTGGTGTAGATGTAACTAGGTTGATATTCCATTGTGCACAGAAGTTTACTGTTCTTTTTCCCACAAATTGTGTACCATTGTCACAGACTATTTCTGAAGGTATTCCATATCTGCATATGATATTTCTTTTGATGAATGATATGACATCTTTTTCTTTGACTTGCCTGTAAGAGTCTGCCTCTATCCATTTGGAAAAGTAGTTAGTCATTTCTAGCATGAAGACTTTTTGTCCAGGTGCCTGAGGTAGCTTGCCTACTATGTCCATGCCCCATTTCATGAATGGCCAGGGAGCTGAGATGGAATGTAGTAGCTCAGATGGTTGATGGATGTAAGGGGAGTAGATTTGGCAGGCTTCACATTTTGAGCTATATGCTATGCAATCAGCTCTCAGGGTTGGCCAGAAATAGCCTGTCCTGAGAATTTTGCTTGCCAGGCTTCTTCCACCTTTATGATTTCCGCAGTATCCATCATGTATGTCTTCTATGACCTGGCTGGCTTCATTTGGTTCCAGACAACGTAAGTAAGGTCCAGCCTGAGACTTTTTAAACAAGGTGTTGTTTATAATGGTATAAGTGGAGGCTTTGATTTTCAGGGCCCTTGCTTCGTTTTTATTTGTAGGGAGTATTCCCTGTAAGAACCAATCATAGTACGGTTTAGTCCAGGAGGTTGTGTCTTCCTGGATAGGACAAATTTGTTCAGGCCTTTCTATGGTTGGTTCCAACAGGTGGACGATGGGTATCTCCTGCCATTTCTCCTTAGTTTTTGTGGTGTTAGGTTATGGATTTTGATTGTTTTTGAGCTAGATGCCCCACGGTGGGCGCCAATTGTTTTGGCAGGTTTTTCACTGATCTAGGATATCCTGCCAGGGATTTATAAGTAGGGTGATCTAACTCAAACAACTCGCCTGACTAGTATTATTAAATGAAATAACAATTAATAAATAAAGACACAAAGAGTTTATACGTGGAAAAACCTTGGGAATAAGGGAAAAAACCACGGGCACCAAGCCAGGAGTGATTGTTATTATGATTTTAGGTAGCCTGACAGAGTATTGTTATATCAGGCGTGACAGGCGAATATATTGCTTAAGAACACAAAAGTGTAAGTAGGAATAAGGGTGTATCGAATTATCCTTCTGATTTTGTCTTCTCTTCTATTTATACTTGATTTCTCCATCTTTTTCTATGCCGTTTAGGGTTTCCTGGTAAATAGGGAATGTGCCCTATTTACCCGGAGGTGGTTGCCATCTCTTTAACCGTTGCCTTTGACTATCTTTCATATCTTTTCTTCTTGAATTAGTCTTCCTTGTTTGTAGGGGACATATGTTAATTGCCTGGTCTTTGCCTGTTGTGCCTGAGTTATTTTCCTCTCAGGTTGCTTTGGTTGATTATCGCCTGTCTTGTATCAACTCCTGCTTGGTGCCTATCCGTATTGAATAAATGCCTGGTTTCAGATGTCTTTTGCTTGGAACTTGTCTTTGGCTATTGCCTGGCCTATGTCAGGTCAGGCAGGATAATTTTGGGCCCAACAGTTTCCGAAATGTAATAGTCTAGTTTTTTATTAACTAGGTGGCCATACTAGGATTTATTCATATGCTTACTTGTTTGCTTGTTTTTATTTTCACGCATGCCAAAATCGCCATTCACATGCATTTTATCTTTGCGATTGTCAATTCACGTCGTTTACATTCACTGACTTAGTTCACTTATAGGGAATTTATGACTAAATTGACAAGATCTCTCGCATATCTAAAATTGAGATTAGCATTACCAATTAGTAACACCTATGAATCTCTTGTTCATTAGAGCCACGCTCGCCCAAGCGGGGTGTTCTCTTTTTACCTTGAGTAAGTAGGGTGGTAAGCGGTTATCACAAGCCAAAATTGGTTGGACTCAACGGGATATAAGACGGTCTTGTGTTCCGGGGCTAGTAGATGGATTTAAGGAAATTCGTCGACCAAGAGTTCTAGAGGTAGAATTAGTCAACGTGACTTACCGAATTTACACAATTATGGGATGTTTCGCCCAAGCGATGCTCATTTTTGTTTAATATTTGGGTCTTGGAATCATTTATATAATTTAGTGGGAGATCATTATATAAATGTTAAAACTTGTTAAAGATGTTTCACAAGTAAAATTAAAACATTGAATGTTAATTTTTCTATCTTTCGTTCATTCTCATAAATGTATGACATCGCGCACTTCATCCTCCTTTCTCTATTTATTGTTATACTTGTTTCATTCTTTTATAGAAAGCGGTTTCTTTGAAGGAATTAATGATTGGTAACATGATTTACCAATTCACCTACATAAGCTTACAACGATTTTTGCGGTTATTATACAACTTAATTAATGTCCATACATATTAAAAAGGGGTTTCATGTTGCAAACTCATATTACGAGTTTAAAAGGAAGTCACATTTTATCAAGAGAGTCTTGATTTCGGAAGTGACACCTCCTTCATGATGATGACATATTAGTTTTAATTACTCAAGTGTAATTCAAAAGTTTGCGAAAAGAGTTTTCAAAAACACTTATAATACTCCAATATGATACCGTCAAATGGCTCACTTCGAGAAAGGCCAAATCGATTGTTTATGCGCTAAAGAGTTTAGGCATATGATAACAATTGAACGGTTAGGTAGTCCAATTTCGAAGAAGTTGAGATTTTGCCACATGTTACACTCACTTTATAGTAATTCACTCTTACTAAGTGTATCAAAATATCACGAATGACATGAAGAGAGGTCTTCATGAGATTCATTTTTGCTTGATTGAAGCAAAGAGGAATGTGAAAGTGAGTGGGAGTTAAGAAGTATCAACCCTAGATGTATGCGATAGAACAAAGTTGAAAGAGACATCTACTCAATGGATAGGCTAGTTCCACTATCTTGGTATGTGATACCAAGTACGGGTCATTTCTTTGTAAAGAAGTTTACATGAATTGATAAAACGTAAGACGTCTAGCATAGGACATTTTTGTATCGAAGTGGTGCTAGAGTAGCAATGATTTCGATAAGGACAAATGTACCTAAATTTGGTTTTAAAAGAATGTAATTATCTATGTTTATACATAGAAGGCATCACTCATGTTATTTAAAACAAAATGTTGTACCTACTCCTATGATAACTTGGTGGTTGGTTTAGACAACTTAAGTTAGAGGAATTTTACATTCTTCATGAAAACTAAATGTTATACTATCTTGTAGATTTTAAAGTCTCTAATCTGGTGAACCCAATTGATCAAACCTCAAATAAATTCGTTTCAAACGAGTAAACGAAAAGCACATCGAACAACGATTTGATTGAAAATCTTATGGTGTGTGTGTGCATAAATTATGTTTTCTTTTGCAGAAAAGAAACACAATAGTGAGGTGATTGACCATATACATACGGATGTGTAAGGCCGATATTTGGTTATAAATATACTTCGTTACTTTTACTGTAATGTTAAGTAGATATGAAAACCTCGTATCTATTTAATAAGACATAAAAGAAATTTTTGAAACGTGGAATATTTTAGAAATGAAGTAGTAAACCAAAAGCACGACAAGATCATAATGTTGATTGGAAGTTTCAAAGTAATGACTTTGAAGATCAAATGGGTAATATCAAGTAATGACCTTGATAATCACTAAGAAGATTGTGAACCAGTTCACATAATACCTTCTCCTTGGGACACCATAGAGTATGGTGTAGTCAAGTATATAAACCGAACTTTATGAGATATAGTTTGAGGTTTTTCGCAATTTTTGTAAGCTATTTTCTCACTAAAAGTTTAAAACCCGACTATAATAGCCTAAATGACTCCATATGAGATATGGATAGGGAGAGTCCCTAACTTGTTTTTTTATACATTTGGGATCATAAATGTTTATGTTCTGAACCAATTTATGTATTTGTGAGGGTTATCCAAAATTGAACCACTTGGTTTTTACTCCTCCAAAACGATAACAAAGAGTTTGTGGCTCATAATACTGTCTTTCCAGAAAGATTTTCATTTTCTGGAAGACAGAGTGGGAGAAATTTTGAACTTACGGAAGTCCAAGATCCACAAACTGAGTACAATGCAAGAAGATGTTCTTTATTGAGGCTCAGTGGTGAGTACAATGCAAGAAGACGTTCTTTATTGTGGCTCAGTGGTTATAAGGAGATAATTTTGCGATAATATTGCGTTACTTTTCAAAAGTGACGAATCTTAAAACCTCATCAAAGGCTTTTCTATAGTATGAACTCTATGTGATGGCGTGTCACCATGCAATTCGAATTGATCTCCTTACACACGATGCGATAAGGAAGGAAACACGAGATGTTTTCGAGACTTGATTTAAGGTGAATACTTTGGTTGGTTACCTTGATCTTTTCGTAAAGGTTACATAAGATGTTTAAAATTTGGGCTTGTTATAGAGAGTTTGTGACAACCCAAATGCCTTTATCAATTCGTATGTTCTTAGCAATATAGCCTCTCATGAGGATGAGTTTAGGCAAAAGGATAACGAAACTTTCTCCTTGAATGTATCTTATTAAGGGAGAAGTTTTGTTGATGTTGTCAATGCTAAGAAGCCTAGCATGCTTGAAAGATCCCTTTTGTAATCTATATACGTCAAAGAGTTGGAACTTTGGGTTCAATCATGTAGTCTATCAAAACGGTATTACTCGAGTGTCGAGATAACATGATGATACATGGAGTTTAGTGGGAGCTAAAGTGAGTTTCTTAGTCTAAAATATGTGCTTGACATATTATTGACTAGAAATGTAGCTAAGGTGATATTTCTTAGTCTAAAATATGTGTTTGACATATTAGTGACTAGAAATATTCTCGGGTGAATACTTGAGAGTAGCATGGCGCATATTAAATATCCGGATCTAATGAGATAGATCTCTATGGATATTAGCATTATAGTCAAGAGACTTATGTGATAAGATTCTTGACTCGTTCAAGTTGTTGAACAATTAATATGATCTCTTGTGCTTCCGCTGCAGGATCTATTAAATATGCTAAAAGCTTCTCTCATCGGGACTTATCATGTTGAGAATATGAGAAGTCATTACCAATCATTTACTAGTGAGTGTCACTATATGATTATCAAGAGCATCCTTGAGTACTTGAGAAGCACTGAGGATTTACTCTTGTAGTTTGGCGGAATTTATGAATTTTGTGTAAAAGGATTACACGGAAACATTCCTATGCTTATAAGATGTTATGGGCCTCGTTAAGGAATGGTTAGCATGTAAGAGTGCTATGTGCATAAAGAATAATATGTATAAGAAGTTATACATATGTGTATAGTTATACATGTATAAACCAAACATGTATGAGGAGTCATACATAAAAGATGTCATATGAAGGATGTGTATGTATAAGTGTTATACGTACAAATCATGAACGAAAGCTAAGTACATTACAACATCCGATGTTGTAAGAGAGATATTTGATAACCGGAATTTAGTGGGACTAGAGTAGTTCTGTTAGCCGAATATCGTATCCCAAGAGACTGTGAAAACAGTGGGAGTGTTTGACTGGCTTTAGAACCAGAGTGTAAAAAATTGTTTAGACGTGTACTTAGAAATGCTCTATGTGATGAAAATATTGCATAGAACAAAGAAAAATAGCAATGGAAATTAGAGTGATGCAACTGTTGCTTATCCTCTAACCAAAGCCGTAGACATGATGGTTATGTCATCTCAATGTGAATTGAGGAGTATACCTTAATTGCTAAAGATCGTTATGTAAATATTGGATAGAGTATTGATATTTACATAAGTGATGATCGCATTCATTGTTAGAGTTTATTTAAGAACTCAATTATTCAGTTTGAGTGAAAACATTGAATACCTTGTTTATCTGAATAAGTTGTGGAGACAATGTTGAACACTATTCAAGTGAACAAGATGAACATTGTATTTTGTCCCTAGTCACTTAATGAGGTGATGTCTTGGAGTGACTAGATTGTAAGTCGATTGATGGTTGTTCAACACCATAAGGTCATACGTGATGACTAATCGATTACATAGGCAGAGTGTGTGACACTTTGCCGGACAGTGACCATTTAGAGAGTCCCTAAGTTCTATTATAGTCGCCTGGTCGTGGCGGGGATTTCTAAGATGTTCTAATGAGTCGATTCTTTTGACTGGAGACTATTATCTGAGCAAGTGCAGTTTCCGAGTGACTTTGGATTTTGTCCTAGGTCGTGCCGTGAAAGGAGGCCAAAAGGGCATTTACTAGGTCATGGTGATCTGTATTGTGCAATAGGATAGATAGGGCATACAGGAATTGTCCACCCACATTGGGTAAACTATATCTCAAGGCCACTCGAGGAGTTAATGACTACAAATGCGTGGCCACGCTCGAAAGTAATCTGTGAGAGATTTTTCCGGTTAGGTAGTCACACTCCCGATCGAGAAAACCACTCGCGAAATGTTCATGTGCAAGTGCGACCTGAAAGACACCTTGCATTGAGTGGGAGATTAAAACAGACAAGAGAATTGGTACACACACCTTGTGTCGGACAAGTGGGAGATTGTTGGAGTTAGTGTCCTCCACAATAGTGCGTTTACATAATAAATCTCATTAAAGGAATATCATCAGATATTTAATTATTTGATCCTCGTCAGTTGATTAACGTAAATCGATAACGGTTGGCTGACTAGAGTTTGACGTTATTGTCGTGAGACGACGGTGATCAACTGACCCCTTTCGGTCACACCTAAAGGAACGAAACCCAATTGACAACTAATTAATTGTATGAGATACAATTTATTTAGTCCCTTGATTTGTAGAGTAAAAGGTTAGTCGATTATTTTGGAGAGATTTCGAGTTGCGAACTCGAGGCACGATAGTTATTATTTAATTATGCGATAATTGAATAATAAATTGTGGGAGACGGGTTTTAGTTAATTAATTGTTAATTCACTAAAAGTGTACTAATTGATTAACGTGATTAATATTAGTACGTAAATAATATGTGTAGCGGTACACATATATTTACGGAGTGATTTGGACGAAATTAATTGGAAGCATTTAAACATGAAACGATGTTTAAATAAAATTTACACGTATTTGTGCGACAAATATAAGAACCAAAATGGTCCCATAAATGGGACATTGGACCGTGTAAATGGAGTGTAATGGATGATCATGATCATTACACTTTGCTTATTTTTCTTCCATAATTGTCATGTGATCATTATGTGTGTCATAATGTGTTGGACAATAAAATAAGGAAAATGAATCCTACACTCCACTACTACACTCCACCCGCCACTTCCTCCTATATACTCCAAGTTTTGTTCATTTTTACACTACTTCACTTGTACACTATTTTGCATGTGAATAAAACTTGTTGGTATTTCTCTCTAAAAATTATTATACATCATTTACTAAGAAGTTAGTAATCAAAATATTATTACTAAGAGTGTTAGTAATATTACAAATATTATCAAGGGTAAGTTTTACAAATATCTAGTTAATATTTCTAAGATTATTTGGGTGATTTGTTCTTGGGTGCAACTTCAAGGAGACTTTCTTTTTGAAAGTTTTTCAAGGAGGATCATCCATTTCTTTTTAGCTCAAGAACATACTAGATAGGTGATCTAGTTTGTGCCCATATTACCATAAAATCAATGTAAGGAAATTGTTTTTCCTTAACTTTTATTTTTATACTTTTATATTTGCATGCATGTTACATAGATCACCAATATGATAAATTATGAGATAATTTAATTTTTATTAGAGAGTCTAATATGGATCTATGATCTTTCAAAAACAACTTTTACTTGCCCATTTGGTACTTATGCTTACCACCGCATGCCCTTTGGATTGTGCAATGCTCCCGGCACTTTCCTACGTTGCATGACGAGCATTTTTTCGGACTATGTGGAACGTATTTTGGAAGTCTTCATGGATGACTTCACCATCCATGGAGACTCTTTTGATTCGTGTCTAGACCACCTCGCTATGGTCCTAACATGGTGTATAGACTCTCACCTCATACACAATTCTGAAAAGCGTCTCTTAATGGTGAGTAGTGGCATCGTGTTAGGGCATAGTGTCGAATAGAGGGATTGAGGTGGATACGGCAAAGGTGGATGTGATTAAGACCTTGCCGTATCCATCTAATACTCGAGACATGAGGTCGTGCTTGGGACACGCGGGTTTTTATCGAAGGTTTATTAAGGTTTTCTCCAAAATCGCTAACCCCTTGTGCAAAATTTTACATAAAGATGTGGAGTTTGTGTTTGATAATGATTGTAGGGAAGCATTTGACTTGTTGAAGAAGAGACTTATATCGGCCCCAATCATCCAAGCACCCAAATGGGATCGGCCATTTGAGATCATGACGGATGCAAGCGATTTTGCCATTTGAGCCATGTTGGGACAAAAGGAGGACAAAGCTTCTGATGTGATCCAATATGCTTCCTCCCTTCTCAACGATGCATAAAGGAATTACACTACAACCGAGAAGGAATTCTTGGCGGTAGTATATGCTCTTGAGAAATTTCGGTCATACTTATTAGGAGTGAAAGTGATTGTCTATACCGACCACAAGGCCATCACTCAACTTGTGAGCAAAAAAGACACCAAACCGAGGCTTATGAGGTGGGTTCTCCTATTAAGTGAATTTGATATTGAAATAAGAGAGAAAAAGGAATTGGCAAATGTTGTGGCTGACCACCTTAGTCGACTACAACTTAATGATCAACAAATTGCAAAGAATGGGGGTCGTTGATGGGAGTTTGCCTCATGAATCTCTTTATGCTTTGAGGATAATGGAGCCATGGTACGCCAACTTGGTAAATTACATAGTGACAAAGAAGTTTCCTACTTCTTTGTCATCAAGGCAAAGAAGCAAAATCAAAGCCGATGCTCGGTTTTACATATGGGATGATCCTTATATATGGAAGATGTGTCAAGACCAAGTTATCAGAAGATGTGTGCCGGATGTAGAGATACCGTCTATCCTCAAACATTGCCATGAATATGCTTACGGAGGTCACTTTGGCCCCCAAAGGACGGCCCGAAAAATTCTTGAAAGCAGGTTCTATTGGCCAAACATCTTTAAAGATGCCCACATATTCACAAAGACTTGTGACAAGTGCCAACGGGTTGGAAATATATCAAGGAGGAATGAGAGGCCTCAACAACCTTTGCTCTACTTGGAGATCTTTGATGTGTGGGGAATAGACTTCATGGGGCCATTCCCCAAATCGGATGGCTATCTCTACATTCTATTGGCGGTAGACTATGTTTCAAAATGGGTTGAGGCCATACCAACTAGGAATGATGATGCAAGAACGGTTTCAAATTTTGTTCAAAGCCACATTTTCTCTAGGTTTGGTTATCCAAGGGCGTTGATAAGTGACCGAGGCACCCACTTTTGCAACCGGATTATGGAAGGGTTGCTCAAGAAGTACGGGATCGTGCATAAAGTCTCCACCGCTTACCACCCTCAAATAAACGGGCAAGCGGAGGTGTCTAATCGGGAGATCAAGGGTATCTTAGAAAAAACGGTGAACCCCGATAGAAAAGATTGGAGTCAAAGGTTGAACGACGCTCTTTGGGCATACCGCACCGCCTACAAGACCTCGATTGATATGTCCCCGTACCGCCTCATCTATGGCAAGGCATGCCACCTTCCTTTGGAAGTGGAGCATAAAGCCTATTGGGCCATCAAATCTTTTAATCAAAGCATAGATGATGCGGGTCTCCATAGGAAGCTTCAACTTCAAGAAATTGAAGAAATCCGTCTTGACTCCTACGATAATGCCGCCATATACAAGGAGAAAGCAAGAGTATGGCATGACCGGATGATAAGTCGGAGGGAGTTCAAGGAGGGTAGCAAAGTTCTTGTCTTCCAAAATAGGCTCAAGTTGTTCTCCGGAAAGCTAAGGTCAAGATGGCCTGGACCGTACATTGTTAGGAAGGTCCATTCTCATGGAGCGGTGGAAGTTGAAAACCCAAGCACGGGAAAGATGATCAAAGTGAATGGACAATGTCTCAAGGAATATCATGAAGGAATGGAACCACAAATGGTGGAAGAAGTCACTTTGGAAGACCCAATTTATCGAACATGAACAAATGAAGCACTAAGTCGAGCCATCGACGTTAAAAATACGGCAACCTTTGTAAATACACTCTCCTTAGCATAGAATTTACCGCTTTCTTGTTTATTTATTACTTTCGTATGTTTATAAGCATCAAATTGGAACCTTTTGATGGTTTGTTGAAGTATGAAGGGAGTCGGATGGAGATTCTTGGGAAGCGTGCCAAAGTCGTAATGGGAGTTGAAATGACTCGGGACATCAACTACACGAGTCAAATGAGAGAAAGACACAAAAGAAGGCTAAATATTTCAACAAGGGAAGAAGTTGAAACTTGATAATTTGAACCGCACTCCAGTCAAAAGCGCAGCCTGCGCCTTAAGGCGCAGCCTGCGCATTGAACTGCCACGGGATCTAAAGATAGCCTTTCAACACGAAATCCTCACTTTTCTATCATCAAAATTTCGACCAAATACCATCCCATACCAAAACCCACCATCAAAAATACCATCAAAACCCATCAAAAGTTCAACAAAACCCCAACTTCATCATCAAAATCCTTCCCCAACAAACATACCATCGTCAATCACTCACTTTGCACATCAAAAATCTGATTTTCACCCGAATTCGTCCCAAACCCTAACTTTCCAACCTTTGTGTTCAAGCATTTTCAAGTGGATTTCTGGGTTATTGGAGCATTCTTGGAGGGTTATTTGCATTATACATCAATCATCTAGCATTTTAAGTGGATTCGGGGAGGTACAATGGTTTTCGGAAAGAGGAAGGCTGTTTAACAAGGGGAAGCAAGTGCTCCCAAAGTGTTTAATGGGGATGAGGGATTAAATGCTGAACAAAAGAAAATTTTCAAAAAGCTTGAAAAAGACAACCCTTTACCCATTAAAAAATTCCTTCACTATGACACCCTTCAAAAACTAGGCCTAGAGGAACTCACATTCCAACTTTTGAGTCGGGTGGGGTTAGAAAGGTACATGGACATTTACGATGATACATTCCGGTCTTTTACTTTTGAATTCCTTTCCACCATCTCAAAAACGGGGGAGGGAGTTAATGAGAGGGTGAATTTTTGACTTCACAAAGTGTGGCACTCAATCACATTTGATGAAGTCCGGGAAGTTTTGCAAATCATTAAAAGACCTTCTCCGGTCAACCCACCCAAAGGAAAGCTTAATGAAGTTTGGTATCACCTCACGGGGAGACAAACCCAAGACCACAATGATAAACTTTCCGCCATTACCAACTCCGTGATCCGAATATTGACAAGACGTTTAGCTTGTTGGTTCTTCTCTATGAGAGAACCGACAAAAGTTAGTGACTCGGTAAGGGAGTGTATTTGGACTATGCTCCCGGAGGGGGAAGGTGTGCCGGATTGGGTAAGACCTTTTGTGAACTCATGTTTGAAGCACAGGAAGAGGAAAGGAGGTGCTATAAATGATGGGGGCTTAATCACCCTCTTTGTGGAGAAGTATGTGGGGGAAGCCCCGGATGATCAAAACCCCGTTTGGGGAAATTATTTCTACAACATTCAAGGGTTAGAAGAAACCCACATGATCAAGGTCTTTGATGCTATCAATTTTAGATGTCATTGGTTGGGAGTGGGGAAAATTCCATATATGACTCTACCTCGGAATGGCCCAATTCCTAGTGGCTCCCATGCCATTCATTTCTTCTGCACAACCGATACACAACAACAACAATAGCCAAGGGCACAAAGAAGAAGGGTGGTTATACCCTCGGTTGTCAATGTTGAAAGTGAAGAAGAAAGGGAGATTGAAAGGATTGAGAGTGGCCCAACTATCCATGACACCCCAATGTATGAGGCGGGGGGGAAGTTCTAGCACTCCAATCGCCCCTTGGCAACAACAAATGTTCAACTACTTCAATGAGACTCGGGGGACTTTGGAGTCCATAAGTGGGAGAGTTGATAGCTCTTATGCTTGGCAACAATAACAAGCGCCAAGGCTAGAGAGCCTAGATCAATGAAGGGTAGCTAGCATGTAGCACCAAAGGTTGAGTGCGGATGCCGAGCTGGCTCAAATGAGGATGCTTGAAGGGATAGCCAAACGACAAGAGGAATCCTTTGCTTGGCAACAACAACAAGCCAAGCAAATGGAGGATAATCAAGCTATGTGGAAGGCTTAAAATGAGTGGAGGGAGCAAGTGATCCATCAATTTGGAGTGCAAAATGAAAGGCACCACCAATACGTTGAAGACTCTTACCATGATGCCCAAGCTCAAGAAGACTCCTTAGGCCTCATCCGCGGCCTCTTTGGCATGACCCTCTATCACAATGAACCCTACTACCAACCAACCATTAATGAGGCACAAGTTGATGAAGCCTATGAGAGGGCAAAAAGAGTGAGAGAAGCAAGAGGGCGGAGGAGAAGAAATCAAGGGACATATGGGCAAGGTGAAGGCTCGGGTCCCTCCAACTACTAACCTTGAGGAAGTGATGGTACTCCTCCACATTGAGGACAATGTATGATCTAAGTGTGGGGGAGTAAGATGATTGTAAGATATGTACATTTATCCTTTTTGTTTCAAAAAAAAATCGAAAATTCCGGCTAGGTGAAAACCCACAAGGGTGGGCACCTAAGGCAAGATTGGGAAGGTGGCCGAGGACGGAATGAAAACTCGAAAGGGCATTCTGGGCAAAATGAAGAAACAAGTGCGAGCCACCATGAGAGGAAAGGAAAAGCTAAGGTTAAAACCCGAAAGGGCACCTTAGGCAAAATGAGGGATTTTCACAAAAAAAAAAAAAAAAAAAAATTGAAAAATGTAACACCAAAAAGATAGAGGGATAAGAAGGGAGTGATAAGGAGGGTCTTGGAAGGAGGTTAGGATTTAATTTCTTTTTGAGTCACAAAAATTTTCCCAAATTGGTGGTTTTCACATGGGCTACTTGTGTTGTTGATTTTCTAGGTGTTTGGCTAAGCAAGTAGCATGATATTTCAATTCATGGAGTAATAAGGGGGTGATATAAGTGGAGTAATTTGATGAATTAGGAGGTTGAATAGACCACTTTGCTATCACCTTGGGATAAGGTGAGAGTGGTCATCTCTTGATAGGTGATATAAGAAGGGTGGATATGATGTTGATGAGTCGGAGTTGGAGGTTTGTTGAGTCTTTGTGTGAGGGATGATATAAGGAGGGGGAGTGAGTGAAGAATTTGTGTCAAAATTTGAGTCTAGATTTTCTTTTAATCGGCGGATTTTTAATGAGGGGGATATAAGAAGGTAGTCGTGAGAGAAGAGTGATCAATTACCCTCATGCTCACCTATAGGCTTATGCATATGCTTGTTCTAAGTTTTGCTCGGGACGAGCAAAAGTGTAAGTGTGGGGGTATTTGATGGAGTCCAATATGTCGCGTCTAGTTGTGTCTATTGGGTTGTTTATGCAAGTTTTGAGGCCAAGTTATGCACTAATCTTGGACATGTGCCGGCTTGTTCCATTTCCTTGTAGTTTTGGTCACAATGAGCCTTACCTGGAGTTGTTCATCTCCTAAGACAAGTCAGGCATCCATATTAATTAGTCGAGGTGAAGATTTCGTTTTGCATCAACCAAGATAAGAAGCTTGCACTAACCAAGCAATGACAAGTGAAGATGGGAAAGAAAAGGACCAAGCAAATAGTCGGATTTTGGTAACGGAGTCCAGTGCAAAGCGCAACCTGTGCCAGATTGCGCAGACTGCGCAGCCTGCGCCACCTCCAGGATCCTGCGCATTTCTGTTTTAAGCACGGGCTTAACTTAACAGTCCGTGTTTTGGGCTTACTTGAGACGACTTAACCTAGAATGGAGTGCAGCCCTATATATACCCCATGTTTTGAAGACCTAGATTATCATCTAATTAGGCAATAATCTCAAAAACTTGTATGAGAAGAGAACTTGGTGATTTAGGAAGAAAGTTGTAATGTTTTGACATTGAATGTTAATTTTTCTTCATTTTATGGGTTGTAAGCAAACTATGGAAGGCTAATCTTCCT
Source organism: Silene latifolia (assembly GCF_048544455.1). Taxonomy (NCBI): domain Eukaryota; kingdom Viridiplantae; phylum Streptophyta; class Magnoliopsida; order Caryophyllales; family Caryophyllaceae; genus Silene; species Silene latifolia. The sequence goes on along the minus strand of NC_133537.1, from coordinate 95,016,940 downwards.
TTACTTGGTGTAATTTCATTCAAAGTTTCCAACTTTGGTATTGTAAGACCCTCTAATCTCTCTTAATTTATCTAATATCCTTTCCTTGTGCTTAGTTCCTTATGTTGAATGATGTTTATGTTTGGGTTGGCCATCCATGCTTATTGTTGTTCAACTATTGCAAATTCTAGAGAAATGGTTTAATCTATCTAGGATTGTTTGAAGCAAGTTTGTTGTATGTTGATTTGGTTTAAAGGATTCATATGACAAATAGTAAAGTTTGTGTCTTTTTCTCATTTGTATGGTTTAATCTTATGAGGAATTGATCCTAGCTTCATTTTTTGGTTAAAATCTTAATGCTCATGCTTAGTCTCTTTTCATGGTTTAATGACTTGTTGTGTAAGTTTGAAGGGTATATGTAGATGGTTTAATTTACATGTATCAACATCTTGAGATGGTAGTATTGGGTAGATAATTTTGAGAGAGTAAAAAGGGCCAAGCTTTACTAATTGTTGGTTACTAAGAAGAAATTACACCAAGTTCTCTTTAATATTGAATTTTCTTGCTCACCAAGTGTTTGTTATATTGCTTTGTTAGAAAAGATTGCAACTTTACCTTGCATTCATGTTACCAATCAACTCAAACCCCCTTTTTGGTCTATGTTCATCCATTGTTCGTCATTGTTAATAATCATTGTGTGTTTATAAACTTGTCACTAGAGTCTTAATTAGTAGTAGAGTCTTGCTTAGTATTCAATAGTTTACAATTCAAGTTTTTAGTTTAAAAGTCCTCTTGGGATCGACCCCTTACTTGCACTATATTGCTTTATCAATTAGAGTAATCTAGAATATAATTTGGCTTATAAATTGTTAATTTGGTAGTTAATTCTAGTATTTAGCGACCTAGTATTTTACTAATCAGGGTGGGAGCAGGGGATGAATAGCCGGGTGTTCGGCACGGGTACGGGGGTGCGGAGGGATGGTCGGCGGGCGGCGGCGCTGGGAGGGCGGTGGGGGAGGATGCCGATGGAGGGGTGCGGTGAGGTAGGTTACCGGTGAAATTGATTTTTGGGGATTTTCATTTCTCTTTTTTATCTCTTCTGTTTTTCACTTGTTTGTTGGGGGTGAGAAATGGAGGGAGTATATATATGACAACAACAATGTTCTACATATACTACTAATTGACAAGTCTATGATCGTCTCTTCACCTTGAAAACATTATTAAATATAAAAAATTGAAGATCCAAAGTAAAATAGGTAACAAGCCGAAACAAGCTTATAAAATTTAAACTTGAACGTGAAATAGAAAATGTCTGTTCGGTGTTGCATACCCCATTGTCACAAAACTCATAAAATCATTATCGAGTTCAAGCGCATTCATGGTTGCAGGCTGAAGACAAACTTCTAAATCAACGCTTCCATTTGCTTGGCGACCTTGACTCATAGTAACTTTTCTATCAACTTTATGAGAATACCCAGTTAAAACTGCTTCCGCCTTACCAAGTCCAAATTCAGGCGTATACATTTCGAACCTGGCCGACCCACCTATCACTACCAAGTTTGTATCATAAAACCGAATAATTGGACCAGCAGCACTTGGACCCTCACATAAGAGCTTTACAAGCCCTTCGTAGATGTCTCTAACTTTTTTATCATCTAAACTAACCACAACCTGGTGAACTAACATCGCGGCCTGTCCAACACCCTTGTCCAAAAGCTCACCCACTTTGCATACACTTTGTTGTCTCGCGATCAAATTCCCATAGTAGTTTTTATTGAGCGGTGGGTTAAACCTTGGCCGCGTGTTTGTGATAAACCCACAATATGTGTCCAGCTGGGGGTCGAGATTTATAGCACGCGTAATGGACCTCCAAATGAACCCGAACAAGGCTTGGAAGGAGGAGATGTTGTCCACCCCACATTCTTCATTACCCTTAGCTTTGAGCTTACGGACTGAGTCGAATGAGAAATAGAATATTCTCTCTCGTAAATTGTTTTGGGTATTCGCATAGTTTTTCTTAAGCAACTTGAGGACTGGACCCCAACCTTGAGGAAAGTAGGGTTTGAACACGGGTTTTTTAGAGATCCAAGGAACAATATCATTTTCTCGATTTTTACTCAATTGAAGGAATATTTTAGACAGTGAATTGATGTAATGGCAATTAGAAGTAACGTCCACTATGGAGTGATTCATGGTAAATCCAATGAAAACTCCGTCTATAAGCTCGGTTACTTGAACGGACAAAAGAGGTCTAGTATGTCCATCGTAATTGATTGATTTTTCGCCTAGATCAAAGAAGGATCGAACAATAGGATGGACATCGACCGATGAAATTATATCTGACACCCTAATGTCCACGGTCACATGGACAAGGCGAGCATCGGGGCCCTTGGTGCAATCAAGAAACACCCAGTTGGCATTATCATCGAGTAATTCTTTGATCGAAAATCGACCAGCTAAAGGGTAGAAATGGACGAGGGAGATGGCTATCGAGTCCTTTAGAGTCTCGATTAAATCGGAATGTATATTTTCGGGTTTGGTAGAAAAGAGAAGACCCTTTTGAATTTGATGGGCAGGGAGAAAGATGAGTTCTAATGGGCCTAAGAAATAAGGTTGTTTTGAGGCTTCTGTTTCATGTTTGGGTCTTACAAAACATTCTGAAATCATTTTGATTTGGGTGCTAAGTTGCTCATCAAACTTGGCCATTTTTGTTAACTATTTAATGATTTGTATTATGAATTCAGTTGTATAGAATAAGGAACTTTGCATACATTCAACTATTTATATAAAGCTTCCTTCATTTCATATTTCCAATGTGAGGATCAGGAGAAACCAGCAAGAACAACTATTAGAAGTGTCAATGTCAATTACCAATATCAACCATTATTGTTGATCAAATTTTAGTTTAAGACGGTATATTCGTTTTAAGTTTAAAACAGATCAAATATGTCTACGTGGTGTGATAAGACAAAAGAAGGATGCTGGATGCATAGGGAAAAGTAAAATATTTGTGACCCGTTTTAATATATATATATATATATATATATATATACCTCCGTTTTAAAAAAGACTAGCCATTATTGGTGAGGTACAATTATGGATATTGAATAAAACGACACTATAAGTCTATAAGACGTCAAGGTCAAGCAATGGTAGTCATTACTTAACGCAGCTGCCCTCGTGCGTGCAACCACCATTCTACGGATAACATCATCACCAACCAAATCAAGTAAAATAACTAAAGAATACTGTTTCAACCAACAACAAACTTGCCACTTTATTTATGTTTCCCTTACGCTATATGGCCATATACCCATATGTTGCATTTGGGTCACTCAAGTAGGTTATGGAACGAGTCAAAGCAGATCAGGTCATAGGAGGTTCGGATAGTGACGGACGCACAATTTTAATATGTGGCAAGGGGCATGAGTGTTTTTCCAATACATTATCTTCCATGCATAAGTTTTTTTTTTAATAGTGTGTGGTATGGAATACGGAGTAATTAAAAAAGCAAAACTAATTCGTCATGGGCAAATTTTTTAATAGGTGTTTTCTTTTCAATATTTCAAATTTTAAACAAGCGTATTCATTATTGTATAATACTTTGTACAGGGACGAAGCTAGGACCAAACTCGAACCTGGGCCGAAGTTTTAATAAATATCGTCTCGTAGGAAAAGGAAAAACTAATAATTCAAAAATTAATAAGAACTTTTGCTAGCATAATTATAAAAACTTATAACACGTCTCTATAATAATTATAAGTTGTAATTTGATGTATTTAAGCAAGAAGAAATAAAGAAGTTAGATAAATCACCTTTAACCAATGGTTATGTTAATAGGAGTTGTCATTTGTGATGAGCACTGTTATGAACGGAATAGCAATCGGTTACATACAAGCACCAATTAATGTCCAAGTTCTTTGTATTTTTTTTGTAGTATTTAGAAAGATTACATCTAGGGTGCACGGACACGCCTAGTTTTGAGCGTTCCCGTGTCGGACACCGTGTCGGACACCGACACTCGTAGGACACGCCTGAAAACGTTCTGGACACGCTTTGAACTGTGTCCCCAGTTTTTATGTTAAAAGTAAACGTGTCGGACACGGTCCAACATGGTTGGACACGGCCCGTGTCCGATGGACACACCAAATATGCAGTTTTGAAATCAAAATCTCACTTTATCAGTTATCACGACATCTCACTTTTCCATTTTCCCCTCACATCTCATTTCTCCCCTTGTTTCTCTTGCATTGCGACGCCTTCCGGCCTCCCCTCGCCTGAGTCCGACCACCGTCAGCCTCCCCTTCGCCGCCGATAACCTCTCTCGCCATGTGTCTTACTTTTTCAGTTTTCTCTAATTTCTCAATCTAAGTTTTATTTCTATATTAATCTCTATATATATTATACATAATAATAAGTTTCTAAATAATCAAATTAATCAAAATCAATCGTTATAATGATTATTATTGTTGTTGTTATTAAATTTGGAGATTATTGTAGATTTTTCGGAAGTTAGGGTTTGTTTCATTTAGGGGTAATTTTCGGAAGCGAATAACTGAGTTGTTATTCCGACTTACCGAAAGAAGTTTAATGAATAATTACAATGGTACAAAGGATGATCCGTGAACTCCCTTTTTTTCAACTTTTGGTGAGCATTGTTTGTCCAACTTATTTTTGGTGCCTTTTAATGTTAATATATTTTGCGGAAAATATTCGGTTTGATAACTATGGCGAATAGTATTGTAAGACTCGAATTTGGGTTTTTAATTTGGAATCTTTGATACTTTTTATTTTATTTTGTAAGACTTGAATGCTTATTTAAATTTGGGTTTGTAATTTTGAAATTTGTAGTTTTTAATTAAGACATGTTGATATTAACGTATAAGACATTAATATTGATTGTCATTTTACGATTTTGTGGCCTTCAAATGACCAAAGCTTAGATGTTGGTTATAATGTTCTTCAAATTTCCTTTATTTTAATATGTATATTGATTTTTTTTTGCCGTGTCCGTGTCCTAAAAATTTTCAATTGCAGTCTCGCGTGTCCGTGTCGTGTCCGTTTCCGTGCAACCTAGGATTACTTGCATGGAAAAAATTAAAATTATATTTCATTGGAATTTAATTGAGTAGATTATGAAATAGCAAATAATAACAAATAACAAGGAATGAGTAGTAATTATAGCATTAAATAATAACAAATAATAAAGTAGCTCCTTTAAAAAAAAAAATAACAAATAATAAGAGCAAGTGCAATGAAAGAACTTTATATAAAGTATAAAGTTCTTTGCCATGTAAGATTTTGACAATTTCAATAATTAAGAATTTTTTGTTGCAATGGAAGAACTTTAAATAAAGTTCTTTAAAATGCCATAATTAATAAAAGATATTATTTTCCCCTGTGTTATTCCATAAACAAGCAAACATTATATACAAAAGACTATACCTAATTTAGCTCCACAATCCCTTGATTCGTGGGATGACAGAAACTACTAGCTAAACTATAGGGAATGCAATCCCATATTTACAGTGTTTCACATTGGCTAAAATAGGATACAAACTAATCATAATATTTGACAGGAATAATTAATATTCTGTTGCTAATATTAATGTATTCTAATACGCCCCCTCAGTCGAAACGGGAGGTAGGCCGACATTGAGACTGGATCGGAAATCGTTGAACAGAACTCGAGGCAGGCCTTTAGTAAAGACATCGGCATACTGATATCGCGATGGAACATGTCGAACTTGGACCTCATTTAACACGACTTTTTCCCGGACAAAATGAATGTCTAATTCAATGTGTTTAGTTCTTTGATGATGAACCGGATTACCCGATAGGTAGATGGCCGACACATTATCGCAATAAACAATAGTAGCGCGTCTGACCGGACAAAGTAGCTCTAGTAACAAGTTTCTGAGCCAACACGTGTAATACCCGGTATTTTAATATGATATTATATTAGGCCGAGTTACCAGCTGGGTCGTGTAGTGTATTTGTGACTCGGGTAATTATGTGACTCGGGTTTTAATTAATCTAACTAGGCTAGGCCCGTATCGTCTTAATAGCACCTATCCTATATGTATAACCCATCTAACCAAACCCTAACCTAATATCTCTATCACCATATTCATTTTAACCATGAGAAAAGAGAGAAAAGAGAGAAGAGGGAGCCGTGTGTGAAGGGAGCCGCGTGAGGAATTGCGAGGCGATTTCTCAGCCTATTCTCATCCTATTTCGTAAGTAGACTATCCTATTACCTCTTTATTCAATTATTAGCATAATTATAGTAGTATTGGGATAATTTTCGTAACCCTAGAATTGGTTTGGGGGTTTTTGATTATAAATTGTATGAGATAAATGAATGGAATAGTTACAGCAATTTACAGATTCGTTGGTCTGTGTTATTTGAGTGTTTTACCTGTCTTAAAGCCGTGGGATGCAAAAAGTTAAAGAAGAGACTCATGTTTATTCCAAGCCTAGTTTATGCCTGTGAAAATTGGTAGTATTTCACCATGTAGTTGTTCCTGAAGAAATTATTTGTGAACGTCTATCTAAAAAGTCCGCAAATCAGTAGAGGCTGAAAGATTACTTCTAAAACATAATTTAGATATTGAATTGGTGCTGAGTCTTTTTCATATATTTAATTTAAAGAGTTTAGATGAGTTAGGCGTTGGTTTTACTTAAGAATCATTTGTCAAACTCGTTTTATGAATCAATACTTTTTATGCGACGGTTTCTGTCAGTTTTTGGAAATCAGTCTGAAAACCCTTGATAAGTTTGGAATTTGAGAAAAACACGTTAGATATAAATTGTAGCTAAGACACATGGGGTTCCAATTCAATTGGGCTTGCATCAATTCGAATTTTCTGGAATTAGTTATTCATTTTATACCGAGTCTGCCATGAGCAGGAAAATCAGGAAAAGTCGTGTTTGTTCTTTAAATTGATATTCCTATTAAGTTATGATGAGTCTAGGTTATGTGCATGATTAATTGACTGAGTAGATGGTAATTATACATAATTATGTTATGTAGGTGATGGATAAGTGAAGGATCATAAGTGATTGCTTGTGTGTGCTTGGATTGCGAAAAGGTAGGGAAATACACTTGACTTATTATCGTTGATGTTGAATTGTGTTGACTTGTTTATGTTTCGTATGACCAAACTGTGAACGTTGACTTGCTTCGTGGCTGTTGATTTACGTTATGATTCATATACTGGAAGGTGATTGACTGAATTGATCGTATTGAGTATGTTATCACAACATTTGGTAACCGGCATGATTTTATGATTGATCAGTTCAAAGATATATATATTGCGTTGCATTAATTTCTTTTGAGCATTCATATGCATTGGAGATGGAGGATGTTGTGGTGATGTGGTGTGGTGAAGATGATGTTGTGATAAGGCCCAAAGCGGGTTCTGCAGACTTGCCCTGGTGTCCTCAAAAGCGAAAGCCGGGCGGATCGGCTACGGTCGATATATAGTCTACTGGGGATCGGTATGGCTGGGTGTTCCGGGTTATGAGATATGAGTTGAGATGGAGATGGAGGTGACGGAGGAGCATGCATATCATATTTTGTTGTTTCATTGTATTCCCTACTCAACCTCGTGATTGACCCTGTGTATTCGTGAACACCGTGACGATCCAAATATTGGGAGCGGGCTTGACAGGGTTTATGAGATAGGCTGGGAGCTTGATGGGCGTGAGACACTGGATCAGAAGACTTAGTAGCTAGATCATCATTTAGAAGACTTTCACTTTCATTTATGTTAGTTCCTTGTAATTTGATGTAAAAGAGGTTTTGTAATAATTAAGTTAAAGTAATTATATATTTTGCCTTGGAGTTTAATTTGTTATTCACTACCTCGGGAAACCGAGATGGTAATGATCCGGTTTATTAGGGAATGTCTTGCTAAAGGCTCCTTCATAAATCGGGATGTTACAAAGTGGTATCGAGCGAACGATTCTCGTGCCTAAACCAATGAACCCAATGAACGTAGGATGTGTCTAAATAAAATGAATCCCCTGGGAATAAACTCGTTAGGAGCTCACAAAGGCGGTTAAGAAGGCGCCCTTAATACGTGCTCTTTTGCCCTCTCGCTTTTGAACCGGTAACCCGAGAGAAAATTGAGTGAATGGGGTAGTTAGAAGGAAAACCTTGGATATAATCGAGTTGATGTATACCTTGAGACCCATATATTCTAACCATTCTGCAAGACAACGTCACGGTAAGTATTTTGTATGAATGATGACGTGATCATATGATGTTGTGGAGATGAGAAATAAATTTTCGTGTTCAGATTGATAATCAATGAAGTGTTGGATTGTGGTAATCGTGAGCGTGAAAATAATTGCGAATTGATGATATTTATCTGGATGGATGTGAATGACGTGTTGATAGTGCTATTATGTCTAGTGATATGCGGTTATGTGATCCCGAAGCCATGCTAGTATAGTATTGTGATAGTAATCAGAAACACTATTGAATTGCTTGTTTCTAGTCATAGCAATCGTGATTTAGATGTAAGGAGTAGATCGAGATGCAAAGGGATTCTATGGGATAGATGTTTACGTAAGTACAAAGTGTGAGATTTAAGTTGGGATGGGTTAGTATACATAGTATGTTCATAAGAGCTTGTAACATAGTAAAGAATGACCTAGTGCTGAAACTCGTTTTGTTTGATTTTACTCTTTAATTGACCTTACTGCCATTTCCTTTCTGTTCATTGTCTATGGATGAAAATTATATGAAAGATAGCCTCGTGAGTTAGTGTTCATTTGGCGTTGGTTTCATGCTTATAGGATATATGCATTAGGAGTAATAAATATTTTAGTGGGCTGTGGTCAGGAAGTTCCTGTGCAGTGATGTTTCGACCAACGATTTTGTAAAAATCCTCATTTAAATTATATTAATAATTTTTGCATAATTCCAACTCCATTGTTCAGAAGATTCGCATATGTTTTCAAATTGATAAGCCACGAAAATTCTTGATGTCTCTATATTAAATGGTAAGTTTTGCAAACTGACCCAAGTTTCGGACCAATTGCTGTCACATACTTGTTTGGACCAACTGAGTTGTAGAATCCTTTAAAAATTGAATTCTTGAGTTTTGGACCTCATTCTTTTTCTCACGAATTATTAACTCTCTGTATGTTATAAAAAGTAATATAACTCAATTTTTCGTTGAACGGTTATTTATTCGTGATTTTTTTGGAAGTTACAACGTGAATCATAACTTTTAAAATGTGAATGCTATGTTGAGTTTTCATGCAGTTGTTCGATTATTTCATGAGCCTTATTAATGTGAAATTATAGTGTCCTTATATGATGATAGTAGCACACATATTCATTGGTTATGTATCTTAACTAGTGATAAAAAAAATTAAAGTTTAGTTTATAACATTGTTGGCATGATAGTATGAGTGAAATTGAATAGCTTAATTTGATTCTTAATCGAGGGTGAAATATTTTATACGAGTCCAGTTGTTTGCATATTTTATGCTTGGCATGTTATAATATCTCCGGTGTGTTCATCATATTTGTATAGTGGTCGGATATATATAAATATAAAACTATATTGTCATATCTTGGTAAAGTTGGTGGCGTTAAATGTTAACTTGATTGTTCTAATATACTCGCATGAATATTTATAATAATTATGTTCAAATGTTTACACATGGATGGTAGTAATGAGTATATCTAAATGTTCACACATGTAGGATGTCATCTGAGTTCTAATGTCTTTTATGTGAGTCTGTGTGCCTATAGTTATACTTATTACTTTCATTGCATTAATTTATTTCAGTTGAACCTAAACTTATGATATGATAATAAAATAGTGTTGTTGCTCCTTATTGGATATGTTCATAGTTGTATTGTCATGAAATGCTAAGGTGATTGTTGCAATTGTCACGATATTTGAAATATAGTTTGATATAGTTACGATATAGTTACGATATTTGAAATATATTCTCGAACCGTCGCTATGAATTATAATGAGATAACCCTTTGATGATTCACATGTTATGCGTATGTTTAAATGATAGTCGTTATAGTTACGTTTAATTGAGCCGCGAGTTGCCTATTTGTTCAAACCGTGAAAACCAGAGAACTTGTTCACCTTGCTAATCTTTTGTCATAGATAATGTTTTACAAGTTATATGATGGTATATGTACATGTTTAAGTTGTTTATGCGATATCTTTTATTTTGCTGAAAATGAATTATACTGAGTTGATGGATACAATTGAATGGTATGGTTGCTAAAATGTTAAACATATGTGTGATATGGAAGTAATTTTGTTGTTATTGTGAATCATATAACCATTAATACTCAATTGTAATTTCAGTTGTTTGACTTCTACATTATTAAGTTAATTACTCATGACGACACATCGATGGTTCCGTAAGGAGTTTAACTAGGAATTTTATAATGTGCCTCCGATCTAAACTAATAATCTTCTTATATTGACTATATGGTTAGACTCTTGTCTAGTTCTTATGACGTGATAAATCGTTTTAAAATTTAACATGTGATTGAGTTGGTACTTATACTTTTGTGTGACCATGCAACCCGTGATAAATAGATCTGTAATAAAGAGGTAAAATTTTGATTGAACACGAAGAATTTGTAGTTACTTGCTTTACATCATGGCACGAATCGTATGCTTTGTTGAGACGTCACCAGGGAATGTGTACTATCTAAAAGGTCTCCGATTAAATGTTGTAGTCGTGTTAGCCGTGAATATAATCGAGTAAAGAAGTGCAACTAAAATCCTGATGTTGAGGTAATAGTCGTTCATTAGTAAAGATAGGACTGAAATGAATAAGATGAACCTGTAAATTACGAAATATGAGTCGACATCTAAGCTTGTATTGTTTGAAGGAATTGAGTTAAGTTTATCTGATTTTGAGTCAAATGGATTCTATGGACGGCTCTGTTATAAGATTTATGTTAAGAAAGTTATTCACCGTCCAGTATGAAAGTAAAAGTTTTGAAAATGAAGTTAAATTTTGTCGTGTGAGTATAAATTCAGAATGAGATTTCCAGCCAGTGTCTGGTTGTATGGTTTCATGATATTTGCTAGTCTGGGGGAATGAAGCTAGAACGGAGTCACAAATAGTGGGTTAATTTAGTCATGTTGTTCGTTCATGTAGTGAATTAGTGGGTTGTGGTTAGTTACGAATGTCAAAACGGGAAATGTAATGTGGTGATTTAAGTGAGTTGTGTGTTAACATGGTATGTTGATATTAGCATGATATGTAATGAATATTTGTAAAATTGGTGTAGTTAAATACATTTAATCTTTTATGTCATGGTGTTGGGTGCAGTTTAAATATATTTAACACCAAAAATGAAATTTTATGTATGATAGTATTGTATGTTAACTTTCCAATATCGCTGTTTACTCGCTTGACTGACTCGACCAATAAGCTTGTAAAATTTGCCAATCAATGTGCATTCGTCATTCGTCATTCGACCAATATTTCTTGGAAAATATGCTATTTGACATGAACCATATGTGAGCACCCAAGCATCTTCATCTTTGTAACCTGAGTAGTAATGTATAAATTAGATTGACAAGCAGATCCTGTGAATGTTATTGCATGTATTGATTGATATGAAGAGTGTTTAGATTAATACTGAAATGTCTTAAGTTATTCAACATGGCTTTTGCTCCGATCCGTGGCGAAGTCTTTGTAGCAACAGAAACTGTAGCTTCCTTGAGAGAGCTTGTATATTGATTGTCTTTAGTAGGGATTAGTTAACTTGAACGTGAGTTGTGAATCTTTTATCCTCTTTCAGTTGTTAGCAGCAGTTTGAGAACTTTTGCTATAATAATGAAGGTTACGGGGACGTAACCATATTTAAGGAGGGTAGGATTGTAAAATCTTTATACTTTCATGTGTGATTTCTCAGTTTGGCTATATTGGTTATGCGTTGTGTGGGTTATGTTGGAGTGTTACATGATGTGTTTCTGTTATGGTTAAACTTCGGGGACGAAGTTTATTTTAAGGAGGGTGGAATGTAATACTGCGTTTAATATTCAATTTGGTGGGTGCCTTACATACTTTTGTATATGCGTTTCATAATTCGTTTGCGTTGGTTGGTAGAGAGGGTAAACTTCGGGACGAAGTTTCTTTTAAGGAGGGTAGACTGTAATACCCGGTATTTTAATATGATATTATATTAGGCCGAGTTACCAAACTGGTCGTGTAGTGTATTTGTGACTCGGGTAATTATGTGACTCGGGTTTTAATTAATCTAACTAGGCTAGGCCCGTATCGTCTTAATAGCACCTATCCTATATGTATAACCCATCTAACCAAACCCTAACCTAATCTCCCTATCACCATATTCATTTTAACCATGAGAAAAGAGAGAAAAGAGAGAAGAGGGAGCCGTGTGTGAAGGGAGCCGCGTGAGGAATTGCGAGGCGATTTCTCAGCCTATTCTCATCCTATTTCGTAAGTAGACTATCCTATTACCTCTTTATTCAATTATTAGCATAATTATAGTAGTATTGGGATAATTTTCGTAACCCTAGAATTGGTTTGGGGGTTTTTGATTATAAATTGTATGAGATAAATGAATGGAATAGTTACAGCAATTTACAGATTCGTTGGTCTGTGTTATTTGAGTGTTTTACCTGTCTTAAAGCCGTGGGATGCAAAAAGTTAAAGAAGAGACTCATGTTTATTCTAAGCCTAGTTTATGCCTGTGAAAATTGGTAGCATTTCACCGTGTAGTTTTTCCTGAAGAAATTATTTGTGAACGTCTATCTAAAAAGTCCGTAAATCAGTAGAGGCTGAAAGATTACTTCTAAAACATAATTTATATATTGAATTGGTGCTGGGTCTTTTTCATATATTTAATTTAAAGACTTTAGATGAGTTAGGCGTTGGTTTTACTTAAGAATCATTTGACAAACTCGTTTTATGAATCAATACTTTTTATGCGACGGTTTCTGTCAGTTTTTGGAAATCAGTCTGAAAACCCTTGATAAGTTTGGAATTTGAGAAACACACGTTAGATATAAATTGTAGCTAAGACACATGGGTTTCCAATTCAATTGGCCTTGCATCAATTCGAATTTTCTGGAATTAGTTATTCATTTTATACCGAGTCTGCCATGAGCAGGAAAATCAGGAAAAGTCGTGTTTGTTCTTTAAATTGATATTCCTATTAAGTTATGATGAGTCTAGGTTATGTGCATGATTAATTGACTGAGTAGATGGTAATTATACATAATTATGTTATGTAGGTGATGGATAAGTGAAGGATCATAAGTGATTGCTTGTGTGTGCTTGGATTGCGAAAAGGTAGGGAAATACACTTGACTAATTATCGTTGATGTTGAATTGTGTTGACTTGTTTGTGTTTCGTATGACCAAACTGTGAACGTTGACTTGCTTCGTGGCTGTTGATTTACGTTATGATTCATATCTTTGGAAGGTGATTGACTGAATTGATCGTATTGAGTATGTTATCACAACATTTGGTAACCGGCATGATTTTATGATTGATCAGTTCAAAGATATATATATTGTGTTGCATTAATTTCTTTTGAGCATTCATATGCATTGGAGATGGAGGATGTTGTGGTGATGTGGTGTGGTGAAGATGATGTTGTGATAAGGCCCGGGCGGGTTCTCGCAGACTTGCCCTGGTGTCCTCACCGCGAAATGCGAGATCGGCTACGGTCGATATATAGTCTACCGGGGATCGGTATGGTGGGTGTTCCGGTTATGAGATATGAGTTGAGATGGAGATGGAGGTGACGGAGGAGCATGCATATCATATTTTGTTGTTTCATTGTATTCCCTACTCAACCTCGTGGTTGACCCCGTGTATTCGTGAACACCGTGACGATCCAAATATTGGGGAGCGGGCTTGACGGTTTTATGAGATAGGATTGGAGCTTGATGGGCGTGAGACACTGGATCAGAAGACTTAGTAGCTTGATCATCATTTAGAAGACTTTCACTTTCATTTATGTTAGTTCCTTGTAATTTGATGTAAAAGAGGTTTTGTAATAATTAAGTTAAAGTAATTATATATTTTGCCTTGGAGTTTAATTTGTTATTCACTACCTCGGGAAACCGAGATGGTAACAGTCCGGTTTATTAGGGAATGTCTTGCTAAAGGCTCCTTCATAAATTGGGGTGTTACAACACGACTCAGCCACGACGTTGGCAACAGCGCGGTATTCAGCCTCGGAGCTGGACCGTGAAACTGTGGGTTGCCGTTTTGATGACCATGATATTAAATTATTTCCAAGATAAACACAGTACCCGGATGTGGAGCAGCGTGAGTCCGTATACGCAGTGAGTGTATTGGTATTTGAATTGGTGAGGTGTAAGCCGTAATGAGACGTACCTTTGAGATAACGGATTATTCGCTTTAGAGCACCAAAATGTGATTCTCGCGGGTCGTGCATAAAAAGACAGATCTGCTGAACTGCGTATGAAATGTCGGGGCGAGTAAATGTTAAGTACTATAACGCCCCGGCCAGACTGCGGTACAGACCCGGGTCCGAGAACGGTTTGCTGCCTGTCGCACTCAGTTTGGACTGAGTATCCACGGGAGTGAGGGCTGGTTTACAATCTGACATATGGGCTCTTGCAATTATGTCTTGTGCATATTTGGACTGGTTTAAAAACAGGCCCTTTGTATGTCTAGTTGCTGCAATACCCAAAAAGAAGTTCAATGGGCCCAAGTTGGTCATAGCAAATTCTGATTGTAGCTGGGTCATAATAGTTACCCGGAGTGAGTCGGTTGACGTAGTGAGTATGATATCATCTACGTACAAGAGGAGATATGCTAGTTGATCGTCATTGCAATATATGAAGAGTGAATTATCCGACTTACTTTGTGTGAACCCTATGGTCGAGACAAAATTCGCAAACCGTTGGTACCACGCTCTCGGTGCTTGTTTAAGACCGTAGAGTGATTTTTTCAGGAGACAGACATGGTTGGGGCGCGAATGATCACGAAACCCGGGTGGTTGATGCATGTACACGGTCTCGGCAAGATGACCATGGAGGAATGCATTTTTGACATCTAACTGATGAATGGGCCAGTTTTTGGATACGGCTAAGCTAAGGACTGTACGTATCATTTCTGGTTTGACCACCGGGCTAAACGTTTCTTCACAATATATGCCAACCTGTTGGGACCTGCCATTAACCACAAGACGAGCTTTGTATCGCTCCAAATCACCATTAGCTTTAAACTTATGTTTAAATAACCAGAGACAACGTGTTATATTGACATTCGAGGGTCGAGGCACAAGAACCCAAGTCCCATTCTTAATGAGGGCATCGTACTCATCGGTCATGGCCTGTTTCCAATTCGGGTCTTGGAGGGCAGATATGGGACATTTGGGTACGGGTGATAATGGGGTAGCACATAAGTCAAACAAGTGTTTGGGTTTAAAAATTCCGTGTTGTGCTCTCGTCGTCATCTGGGGCGAGGAAGCTGGTGGTGTAGGAGGAGTGGGTGGGGTTGTCCGAGAGGAACGTGAGGCAGGAGAGGTGTTTGGTGTAGAGGCAAGGGTTTGTATGGGAGAGTTGGGGATATTGGGCTCATGTAAAGGAGAGTTTGGGGTCTGGTTGTTATTAAAGGGCTCGTGAGGAAGAGAGTGTTAGGCTGAACTTTGTAGTTGATGGGCCACGTATGGAGAGTGGTCATTGGTCAGAAAATCATATGAAGATTGGGCCGTTTGTAACTGGTCTGCAAGAGGGAATTTTGTTTCATCAAACGTTACATGACGGGCTATGATAATTTTCCGAGTTTGGGGGTCATAACATTTATATCCACGGTGAGAAGACGTTTAGCCTAAGAAGATGCACGGGGTAGCTCGTGGGGCCAGCTTATGGATGGTGATTGATGGGATATGCGGGTAGCATAGACAACCGAATGTCCGTAGGTGGCTATATGAGGGTGTGCGACGGTAGAGGCTTGAGGTGGGAGATATTAACTTGTTGGCCTTGCTAGGTAGAATGTTATGGAGGTAAGTACTCATGGCAAGGGCATGGTGCCACATTGAGGGAGGTAAGTGAGCGTGAATAAGTAGGGTACGGATCATATTATTAATGGTGCGGATTTTTCTCTCAGCCTTACCGTTTTGTGGGGAGGTGTGTGGACAAGAAAAACGAAAGAGCATCCCGTGTGACCCAAAAAATTTATGAAAGGAGGAGTTATCGTATTCGCGGCCATTGTCACATTGTAAAGTCTTAATAGTGGAATTAAATTGGGTTTTTATCATGTTATGAAATGTAGTGAAAATGTCATAAACTTGTGATTTTTGAGCAATAGGAAAGGTCCATAAAAAATTGGTAAAATCATCGAGAAATAAGACGTAATACCGGTGTTGATTTGAACTGAGGACCGGTGAGGTCCACAAGTCTGTATGGATTATATTAAATGGGCTTAAAGTTTCTGACATGGACTCACTAAATGGTAACTTAACATGCTTGCCCAATTGACAAGAGTTACACAAAGATGCTGACTTACGAGTTCGACATGGAATCTCGTTTTTATTACATAAGGAATTAAAAATGCTAGGACCCGGGTGACCTAAACGTCCGTGCCAAATGTCGGACGATACGGCGGTGAGGGCTTGAGGTAAGGCAATGTCGGTGTTGTGGGTTGGAAGTAGTGGGTAGAGATCCCCCATGCTATTACTTCTCATACGCGGCGTCCCCGTCTTGAGATCCTTCACGGTAAAACCAAACGGGTCAAATTCCACAGATACACAATTATCAATGGTAAATTTTCGAACCGATACTAAATTTTTGATGAGACGCGGAACATGGAGCACGTTTTTAAGTTGTAAGGAGTTATGAGGAAAGGGAGGGGTAGTATTACCAACACCACGAATTGGAATCAGATTACCGTTACCGACTACAATTGCACGATTACCACTAAAAAAGGAATAAGAAACGAGATTACCGTTATTGGAATTCATGTGAGACGACGCCCCGGTGTCCATATAATAGTTGTCTTCGGGTTGTTGTATGTTGAGTGACTGCATTACGGCCGCAAGGTCAGTAGGAACCAATGCCCCCGGTGTCATGCCGAGAACACCGGGTTGAGCGAGAAAGGCTTGGTGAGGTCGTGGACCGAGAACACCTGCCGTGTTGGAAGCCGCAGGGGGTGTCCACCCAGACGTTGGATAGGGACAAGGCGGGTTGTTCCACCCCTGTTGTGACGAGCCAGGCCATTGGGCCAGAGGGACCCACGCCCAATTGGAACCAGAGGATGCAGTCTGAGTTTGTTGCCGATTGTTCTGTTTGCCGGAACCTTATTGCCACCCCCCTGTTGTTTACCGCGGTAGTTGTTCTTATAGTGGCGATTCCCTTTTCCTTTGTAATTTGAATTGTAATTTGAGGAATTACCATTATGAGATGAATTACCGTTATGATTGGATGAAGGTTGAGATTTAGAGTCGGTTGCGGCAGCCACGAGTGCTTTGTCAGTGGTTCTACCAGCAACCTTGTTGCAGCGTGCTTCTTCCATGGTTAGCATGGAGCGGGCTTTGTAGAACGACGGGAGCGGGTCGCTTTGTTGAATGATAGTGGCGACGCTGTCGTAACCCTCCGAGAGATGAGTCACGAGTTGAAGCACCAGTCGAGTCTCGGGTACCGGAGATCCGACGTTGGATAATTGATCAGCAATCATCTTCAATGCTTGACAATAGGCCGAGACAGTTGGGTAATTGTCCATGTGAATGGCGCTGAATTGTTGTTCGAGAGTGACGGCATGAGAGTTTTGGTTGTCGTTGAAGATATCCTTGAGACGGTCCCAAGTTTGTTGAGCCGTAGCACCGGGTTCAAGGATTGTGTGCAAAAGATCAATGGAGATGGTGCTATAAATCCATTGCTTAACAATGGCGTCAAGACGGTCCCAACCGTCATCCTTCTGAGATGCAGCGTCCTTGGTAGGAGCAATATGTTCAATTACGTCAAAGGCCCGAGTGGTATTGAGAAAAAGCTCGGCCCATGAAGCGTAATGAACATTTTCGATTTCAAGAGTGATAGGTACATAATTTTTGATGTTCGAAACTGAATATGCAGGGGAGAAGGATGGTTTGGAGGACTGATTTTCGGTAGGCATGATGCAGGGATAAAGGAAGGGAATTTCGAGAGATAAGAGATGGAGCGGAAGCAGAGGATCGAAGAAGCCTGATACCATAAAAGATATTATTTTCCCTTGTGTTATTCCATAAACAAGCAAACATTATATACAAAAGACTATACCTAATTTAGCTCCACAATCCCTTGATTCGTGGGATGACAGAAACTACTAGCTAAACTATAGGGAATGCAATCCCATATTTACAGTGTTTCACATTGGCTAAAATAGGATACAAACTAATCATAATATTTGACAGGAATAATTAATATTCTGTTGCTAATATTAATGTATTCTAATAATTAATTTGCTCTCTTTAATCAATTTCTTGTTTTTTTTGGGAAGAACTTGGTTCTTCTTTTCAAACCTAGTTTGTTCATTTAAGAACACTAGTTGTTGCACCGAACCCTACCGGGCGCGGTGCCCCAATTTGGCGAAATGGTATGCACCAATATTTAGGAATTATTAGACCAGGAAAAAGACGCGGCTAGCAATGTATTTGAAATAGTGGGTTAAACATAGTAGTGAATTAATACACAAACTGGGGAGGATGTTTGGAAACGTGATAGTTTGCAAAATATTATTATAGGGTGAATAGTTGTGAAAAAACGACAAAAATAATCGTGCTACAAGGTGGAATTAAATCGCCACTTCTGGACAACTATTAATAAACCGACAAGCTGGTTATTAGGCTGGTCCGTGTGAATCTCGCTGCTTATATTATATAATAGTTCAAACTTAACTGCTTATCTGCGTATCCGTGAATCTCGCAGCTTATATTATAAAGTAGTCCATGTGAATCTTGCTGCTATATCAATGTACAACCAACTACCCCATTTTCTACTCTAAATAACAACTAACTTATATGACCTATTGAGATTAAAAAAACAATTTGGAGCCTAGCAACAAAGTACAATGCACAATGCTTATATCACCCGTGATTAATCTCTTTGAAGCCACAACGTATCTCTTTGAAGTCACAAAGTGACTCCTACAAGTAAGCAAATGTCTCCTTTGTTGCCTTGCAGAAAGTATCAATGATTCACAGATATCAATATACAATCAATGCCTAGGGTAAGTGGCATCTGCCATATACATAGTAAATTTTCTAAGGTTAACAAAAAACTATTGTCACAATAACAGACAATGGCTAAACAGCTAGCCCCAAAAGCCAACTTATATGACCATTTAAAGCTTGACAAACTTATACTTATTTGTTAACAATCAGATAAGCATACAATCAGAAAATAGAAGTTGTGGCTCGTGTGCATTAAACTATGCTAACCAAAGAGGAAATGGAGGACGTATTTCCATTAGATGCTTTTGTTAAGACGCCAGTTAAAGCAGAACAACCATTTATGCTATCTACAATGATACACCACATACGAACTATATGTAAAACATTAAGAGATGGAAATTATGATCACATGATTTTCTTCTAGTTTCGGCCATACAATTTAATCCATATTCAAGGAAAGTAAAACCACATGGCACCAAAAATCTCTCCATCCTAAGATTTTTTTTTGGGTTTGCGCCCAACCATTCAATGCCCCGGGACTCAAGTATTTGGGGATATGGGTCAGTTGGGATGATTCTGGTCATTATTATTAAGGTTTGTTTTAACTTAGTCGAGCCGCTGTCAGTTTTCTCGGCTATAAACCTTAAACAAACTCAAAACCTAATCAATTGCTTCTCACTTTTCGAGTAAACTTAGTATTCAGAGAAATGATACACACATGTCTAAGGGGTAACTATTTGTGAAATAATAAAAGCACAATTTTTTTTGGTAGTCCACTTTCCGAGTAAACTTAGTATTCATAGAAGTCACACATGTGAAGGGGTAACTCTCTATGCAACATTCTAGCACTGTTCAACATGCTTCCCACGCAACATTCTAGCACTGTTCAACATGCTTCCTAACATGTAACCCAATTCCATATTTAAGGAAGTATTACCATGGTAGGTACTTCCTAAATCACCTCTACGCAACATTCTAGCACTGTTCAACATGCTTCCCTAACATGTAACCCAATTCCAGGTTTAAGGAAGCATTACCATAGTAGGTACTTCCTAAATCACCGCTAGTATGATTTACTTCGTTATAGGTTTATCTAAGCTCTTAAGGAATTAATAAACAAACTTAGAAAGTTAGTAGAAAAATATGGTTTTCAGAATGCACAGAGATACAAGTTATTCCATTATGCACTACCTCCATGCTTACTCACATACCTTTCGAACGTAAATTTTATGTATATGAGTGATATGATTCTCAACAGCCGCTCCTTGTATAATAAGCACCTAATGTGATAACCTGCAAGATAAAAGAATAGTACACAAGGAATGTCGGTCATTCAGAATTCGACATATCAAATATAACCTTAACTTCTAAATTCTCAAATACTTTAGCTAAACTTTATACTCCCTCTGATCCAGGCATATGGTAACACTTACCTAAAATGGATGAACCACACCAATGGTAACATACCATATTTGGCATGAAAAATAACTAAATTACCCTTACATCCACTACCTATTTACAACTTTACCATCCACTCACCCACTCAATAACTACTTATTTAATCCACCTAAACTCATGTGGCCCCAGTCAATATTTCCTACTTTACCCCTCACTTTTCCACCTTTTCTTAAATAATCATTTTTTGCTTATGTTTACATCTGTCTGGATCGGAGGGAGTATATTTTAGGGCTTCTAAATTAATTATCAAATATAGCTAAACTTCTGACTTCAACATGCTATAATTAATACTGGAGGTAAAAATGCCTAAGCATTGGTTTGAAATGGGGTAAAGCATAAATGTTGTTGGCCAGAGGTGAAACATATCATTAATTTAGCTATCTGGTTGGCAGATTAGAATACTTTGTGCTAATCTGTTTGAGTTAATATAAGTAATGTTTTCCAGGTGCCCGGAGCGACTTTACGCTTGGAGATCCCATGCTAGCATATACGTGAGTATGAATTTACATATCAAGGAATGGATATGTTAGAACAACAAGCAACATGATAAATAACATGAATCAATAAGAAGACTAACTTTAAAGAGCTTTTATTTTCTTAATAAAGATAAGATGAAGCAAAAACTGATTTTTATAGTTCTGTATCAACAAAGCTGTTTCTGATGATATGGTAGCGGCTAGCTCAACACTCGGTTAGAAGCAAGCTCATGCACATAAATTGGGAACATGGCATCTATTCAAATTGAATAAAATAATTTAGATATCATCAGATTTCAAAAGAGTCTCTTTAGAAAATTAACTGAATCTCTCCTGTAAGCGCTAGCCTAGCGGCCAAGTAAAGTTCTTGCTGATAATCTTATTTATTTACGGTTCGTTGACCACATTCACGATTTCACATGCCGAATTACCAAGCTTCTATAATTGAACAGTCTCTAAACCAATAATTAGTTAGCTGAATATAGCTATGGGCATGAACAACATGACACTCACCTAAAAAAAACCTAATTATGAGCATAAATATGAAACTTTTATCCACAAATTAAACCACCCACATCAGAATAACACAACCCCAATTCATAATCTCAATAAATACTATCAGTTTTTTAACTTCACCGCAATATCAGCGGTATCATAAACAATATAAGCTATCCATATTAGAGAGCATCCAATTCAGTAAAAGACATAAAGTAAAGGTAAGGGAAATAAAGAAAGTGAAAACATGAAAAAAAGGGACAAAGTTTGGGTTTAGTATTTATAAAAACTCACACCAAAACGGTCAATTCCTCTTAAACTTGTGTCTCATTATTGTTCTATATGCCACCACCTCGTTCACTTATGTCGCTAATACATCAGTTGTATTAGGGCAAATTAAAGGGAGGTGAACCCATTAAAGACCCCAAATATTAGAGAAATTAAAATTAAAGATGAATAATTGAGAGATTGAATTAAAAAAAAATGCGTATGAGGAATAAAAAAGGAATTTGAGGTTGTAAAAATAAGTGGAGCAGCGAAGAATACGAAGAACAAAGGAAAAAATGAGGCATGAGTAGTGCGAGAAATATAGGGGAAAGAATGTAGTGAGTATAGAGCAAAAAGATCAAAATAAAAAAGACCAAAAAAATCCAAATTGATGGGAAATAACCAATCTCTAAGATGCAGAAAGGAATCACCAGGGTAGCAGAAAGATGAGCAAATATATGAGTTAGAAGGAAGTCGTATATGGGTGAAGGTAATGAAAGGAGAACAAGAAAGGGAGAATGAGAGGCGGAGAATGAAAGGAAACATGAAACGGAAGGCCAGGATTGAAAGACAGAGATCGACGGTGGGGAGTGTAATGGAAAAATGAAAAAAATTGTAATTCAGTCAAAATGAGTATAATTTTGGAAGTTTAAGGTGTCAAAATCAAATAAATGGCAGCCCGTACATTATACATAGAAGCTAATGACTTACCGTTAAACCACCACCATCACCTCTTACCACCGTGGTTCAAATTTAAGCAATCAATCATACCCTTATCCCCTGCATCTCACACCTTCTCAGCCAAATGATGCAGTGATCTTGGAGCTACATAACCACAACATTAAAATCGTCTTAAACATCCATCTTGCATACTTTAGCAATTTTGTAGAAATCAAAGCATTGACTGGCCCACCACTGAGTGGAACAAAATCAAACAGGGTACTCGTACCATAGCAATTACCCCGCGACAGGGAAGCACTAAACACAGGGAAGATCGACACTGGGGAGTGTAATTGACAAAGAGAGCACTAACCACACAATTATTTAGTTCTTGTAGCTTCTGAAGGGACGCTCGAGCACAATTCTTTCTTACATCTTCCTCTGAAAATATGAAGTTGCTGGACAGATCCCAGAGTTCTACAACTCCTTCATCATGCAACGTCACAGACTCAACACCAGCAAGGATCATATTCTTTGCTGCAAATTTCAAGAAGCACAACATTAATAACCGAAATACCAGCCGATGCTTAATACTGTGAATAGCAGTTCACCTAAATAGAAGTTTAGCATCGGTAAATTCGTTTTTAGCATAGTTTTTATTTTTCAATGAAACAACATTGTAAGCAAAAATGGACCAGTCAATATTTCATTGCCTCAAATTAACTATATGAACTACAACTTGATTCCATTAAACAACAAGATTTTTAAAAAACTAATGCTTCACAGCTCTTTGCCATAAAAGTATTCGAACAGAGAACAATAGAACTCGTAAAGCATGCTAATTAACATTAACAAACACTCTAACATGAAACCCAACAAGCCAATAGCCGACATATTTCAAGAGCAAACACCTGAAACAACACATATATCATAGACAAATTCTAGACTTCAACACCCTAAAATCAAATTATTTATATAACTTTATGAAGATCAAATAAAGAACAACAGATTACATCCACTTCAACAATCAGGATACCCATAAAATTTGGATTACTGAATTTGCTAAAAACTGCAAATCACAAACTTGTTCGTAGTGTATGATTAAATATCTATGTATCGGATACTCTATTAATGTGTGCCGTGCATTTGGAGTTACCTATACTTATGAAACTATAGGCAACCCTGATTTGAATAGATATTATACAACACTTTGCCATAGAAATCATCTCTACCTTTAGAATTCGCATTTAACCCGGAATGACTCAATTATTCAATAATCTCGCAAAGATCAGGCAAGATGCCAAGATGTAGCAGCCTTACAATGTTCAATCTTTCACAACCAGCCTAAAAAAGTGCTAAACCTTCACTTAATTTTCAACATGACAATACACCATAGTACCATATCTCAGCAGCTTAAATGAGTAATGAGTTAAACTCTAAAATCGACGGTGGCACTATTTTATTCAACTGCAGTCTAGTGGTGGATTTCTCAGCAATGAACACTTTATTCTCAATTCAAATCCAAAGAAGTTTTTTCAGACCATTTCACTTGTGTCACCATAGCTATCTATTCAGTCTAACATAAATTCCTCTATGGATAGCAGTATATCACACTATCATACTCCGAACATGGTTACTTGCAAATGAACTACAAACCCACGGTCCACGGAACAATCGTCCAACGTATTCAGCAAGATGTACCAACTGGAGAAACTTAGTGAGTCGGAGGCACATTTGCTTACCATATATTCCAATATAATTAACAGAACCTAGTATCCACTTGTTTCTATCTTCTCAACCCCGCAAACATATCGAAGATATTACATAACTTTTCTCGTTTGACGGTCAATCTCGCCTTAAACAAAATAGCATACTCTAATGAAGCAAAAAAAAAAAAAAAAAATACCGACAATTAAGTAAAACATGTTAGGTTCATATACCTATTATTAGACTCCTCTAATAGTGAACTAATTAACTTGTTAATTATTTGTTCTTTAGATTTAGTGCATGCATAACAAAATGAAAGATTTATAAGAAAAACAATGTCCCTTACATTGTTATATGTTTCGAAATATAGGGCACAAGTAAGGTCTCCTTGCTTCACTTGTTCTTGAGCTTAATATGATGGATGATCCTTCTAAGACTCCAAGTATAGAAGCCACTCCAATAAATTGCACCCAAGATTAATCCCAAAAATTCCTACTAATATTAACTAGATATGTAGTAGAAATGTAACCTTAATAATACTAATATTTCTAGTATTACTACTTCTAGTAATAGATTGAGTGTATTAGTATTTGAGAGAGTTTTTAGCAATTTGTATGTGAGGGAAAGTTAGAGGAAAAACAAGCAAAACTAGTAGTAGAAAAATGAGCAACAAATGCTCATTATATGGAGCCAAAACCGGTGGCCTCTTCCCATGTAGGGAATAATTTTGCTTTTGTTTTTACTCTCTTGTTTAGTGTAGGTAGGGTGGTGTAATAATAGGTATGATTAAAGCTAGTATGTAGTGTCACTATCATGCTTTAATCAAAAACCAACAAAGACAAAAGAGCATCTTTTGCTCTTCCATATGGCCGAAAAAATGGAACCATTTTGGTCCATTTTTGCCTTTTGTCATTTGTCCCACAAATGCTTATAAGTCATATGTTTAACTATCTTACATATTTAATTATTAATGTAATCATTTAACACTTAAATATTACAATTAATAATATAATATACACTCCACTTTTTGAGTAGTATACTACCATTATATCAACATATAATGGATCTCATAATTACTAGTTAGTTAAAATTACAACTTCTTGTAACTTTAAATAACTAATTACCTCTACCTCAAAACTTATATTAAAACCTCAACTAATTTAGTAATTTAACACTTAATTACTAAATTAAATCTTATTTAATCACATTATAATAAGACGTAAAATTGCACTCCCATAATTAAGGAATTAATTAATCTGTATCGCATACAATTAATTAAATATCTATTTGGGCCTAATCCTATAGCTGTGACCTAAAGGGATCAACTGACCACCACCGTCACACGACAGTAATGTCAAACTCTAGTTAGTCAATCATTACCGATTAATGACGGTCAGTCGACTATATAAAGAATCATCCCTCACGTATTCTTAGTATGAGATTTAATAATGATATTTAAATCATGTGATCGCACTATTGTTGAGGACCCATTTCTCAACAATCTCCCACTTGTCCTCGACAAGTGTGCGTCACCATTTCTCTTGTCTTATTACAATCTCCCACTCAATGCAAGGTGTCTTGCAGGTCGTACTTAAATTTGATCATATCTTGAGTGGTTTTCTCGATCTGGAGATTAACTGTCTGACCGGAATTATCTATCATAGATGCCTTCCGAGCGTGGCCACGCATTTCCAGTTAACTACTCCTCGAGTGGCCTTGAGATTTCAAACAACCCTGACAAGGGGTGGATAATTCCTATCGCACTATTCCCTTTGTTCAACCACATTCATCATAACCCAAAATATACTCATTTGACCTCATTTACGACAGTCGTAGAGTATAAATCAAAGCTAATCAGAAATTTGTGCCAACTTGGGCGAATAGTCTCTAGTCAAAAGAATTGACTCATAAGAATACTATAGTAGCTCTTGCCACGACTAGGCTTTATGAATTACCAGAACTCTATAAGCGGTCATTGCCCGACAGAGTGTCTCATACAGTCTGCCTATGTGATCGACTAGTCATCCCATATGACTCTATGGCACTTGAACTTGCCATCAATCGCATCACACTCTAGTCACTTCGAGACGTCACCTCATATAAGTAACTAGGGGCGAATACCATGTCAATCCAGTTCACTTTAATGGGGTTCAATGTGTCTCTACAACCCATTCGGATACGACAAGGTAGCGGGTGAGTTTAATAAAACTCAAACGATAAATGTGATTATTGCATATGAATAGTCAATACACTATCACTACTTCATATTTTATAATCTTTAGTGTATTATTAACACTAGTTAAAATGCAATACAAGTTTGGCAAGTGGATATTGTAGGGTAATATCCGTATAAAACCCCTTAAAATTAAGGACTATAACGTAATTGATCATGTGATTAATGGTCATAAACGAAAAACAAGAGAAACGATAAAATAATAAGAATCAACCTCGGGTCCTGTGCAAATCGGCCTAAGAACAGAAATCAACATAGATTTCCTCCTAATTGTTGCACCCAAGATCGTCTGAGACTATGCCCCTTGTGCTAGAAATTGCTCTCTGATTGCCTTGCAATATTGAGAGAGCTTTTGTGAGGTTTTGATGTGAGATCTAGAATTTCAGAGAAAAAGACTCCAAAACCCTAATTTTTCTTCAAAAGAGAAGGATTAGGTCAAAAGGAGAGAAGGACTCTCCTTTTGTTCTATTCGGTCGACCGACCGGTTACTCAAGGAGGGAGTGGGCTTTCCACTTTCTCCTTATTTAACTCGTGGTCCGACTCGTTTTGCTAAATGTATATGACGGGTTTTAATTATAAATCGTCATCCGTTATCGGATATTAAAATATCGACTAGTAACATGAATCAGTCGACATATTAATACTTGTCCGATAATGACAATATTGTATAATTAATTAATTCAATATACATTAGTTAAATATAACCGTTTATATTCAATTTACGAATTAACCGCTTAATTCACCTTAGCCAGTATTATTTAATCCGTATTAAATAATTATCTCAACATCGCGTTTGACTAATTATTAGTCAATAACTCCGACTAACCGCTTAGTCATATTAGGCATCAACATGACTGTATTTTCATACCGTCACATCTCTCAAACGTATCCTGTGGGTGTGACTTTTAGGGACCAGTTGATCACCGCCATCTGTATGACAATAACGTCAAACTTATCTAGCAAGCCAACCGTTATTGATAAACGTGGACCAACTGATAATAATAGAAAAGTATACCCTTTGATCCTTTTAGAGATTTATATGTCATTGCACTAACTGTGGAGGACACCAGCCCCAACAAGCTCCCACTTGTCCGTACAAGTGTACGTGCAATAACGTTATCCGCACTAACTGGAGGACACCGGCTCCAACAAACTCCCACTTGTCCGTACAAGTGTATGTGCGATAACCGATTCTCATATCCATTTAAAATTTCTCCCACTCAATGTAAAACAATTTACAGATCCGTATCCGCAAAGGTCGTATTTTACAATCGATCTGTATCAAGAGTGGTTTCCCCGACTAGAGAGTAACTTAATTGATAAAACGACTTCGTATTCGAGCATGGCCATGCATTTCGATTCTGACTCCTCGAGTGGCCCTAAGAAATATCGAGTACCTGATAAAGGCTGAATATTTCCTTCAACTCGACTCCTGCCGATCTAAGGACAGTATGAAATCACCCAGAAAAAATCTACTTGGCCCCCTGTTACGGATGACCGTGAGAAAGAAACCAAAGTCACCCAAAAACTGCCTTAATCTCAAGAGACAGTCGATAGTCAAAAGAATCGACTCTGAGGATCACCATGGAGGTCCTATCCACGACCTGAGACCGAATGTTATAAAACATTTAGGACTCCACGTCGTTGTCACAATTGTGTCCTACGAGATATCCGTATAACTCGCCTCTGTGATTGGTCAGTCAACCGTTTGGCTTATGGCTCGTTGAACCCACCATCAACCAACGTCACAAAATAATTGCCAGAGTTATCAGCTCACGTTGGCAATTAAGGACCAAAATATAATGTTTGTTCAGTTCACTTTGTGGTGTTCAAAATT